>NC_133785.1:219101-372044 GCF_003597395.2 Chelonoidis abingdonii | reverse complement strand
AGTAGCTAGGGAAGCAGAGGTCAGCTAAGCTGCGCTCCACTGTTCCAACGACCGACACGGGCGGTAAGAAGGAACTGAGGAGCGGTTGGGTCGGCAGGGGTATATATCAGGCACCACAGTGGCGCCACTCCAGGGGGCGACCTGCCGGCCCACCGAGTGTGCTAGGGTAAAAGTTTCTCCAACGAACGTGCACACAGCGTGCGCACACCTAACTGGAATGGATATGAGCAAGCACTCGAAGAAGAACTAAGGCTTTTAGAGAAGGAGGGCTGATGCTGGTGTGAGGACACAGAATTTGAGAGAGATTGTGGTGACTGACTTTAATTGGGTAGCAGGGACTAGCAGTTAGCAGCTAGTTTTAATTGTCTCTGAAACCAGTACTGGACACCAAGAGGTTTTTTTGTTTTGTTTTTGTTTTTAAAGAAGCAATTTTTTTGTTAATAACTAGCATAAGCACATTACTATGAGTAAGTGACCTCCTTTCTGTGGTACTTTTTTTTTTTAGACATGATGCATTCAAAGCTAGAATGCAGGGCATATATTTTCCTGTATATTGCACATCCCTCACTAATTCCACTGTATCTTTCATCTAATGGAAGGCGAAACTTCCAAGCAGGATGTTTTATCATCATCAGATTAAGAGCTCCTGGTATAACATAACAGCAAGAACATGGATAACATGGAAATAGATCCAAGATGATGGTAAAAAATTTTCCACCTACCACTCTCTCTATTAAATGAACACCAACTGAATGAAGTTGTTTTTTTTTAATCTGCCATTGTTACAAAGTAACTCCTACAATATGCTTTAAATAGAAGAGATTAGATAAATCTTTTTTATTTTTCTGAACTTTGCCCTTTTGACAGCACTTTGCCACTTTCATTGTCTTCCCCTGCCTAGTTTCCTGTCTTGTTCATGCGGCCCTTCCGCAAAGCAGCAAGTGAAAGAAAAATCTTTCAAAACTATACAAACCTGAAAAATTAGGTTGTGAAACCACAGAGTTTGAAGACAGATGTAAGTTCTGAAGACTATTTTTCACTTTTTGAAAGCTGATTGAATTTTTATTTAATTGGAGTGGATGACAAAGCCTGTTTGATGTTCTAGACCGTGCCTAAATTGTGTTACAAATGATCTTTCAACCCTGTAATTACAATTCTATAATGCATTCATTTAGTAATATTCTTTGAGATTTGAGATTATAAAAAACTTTTATTAATTTTATTAGCATTATCAATGTTACTCATTTAGCCTGGGATTTTCAAATGAACCCAAGGGAGTTAGGTACCCAAATCCTAGTGCATCCTATCTGAATGGGAGTGGGGCATCTAATTCCATTAGGTTCCTTAGCAAGTTCCAGACTAAATATTTATTTCTGTGCACTAAACACATTAAATATTAATCTTTCAGAAAACTAAAGGCTAGATTCATACAGGTCTGGTGTCATAAAACACTCAAAGGAGTTACTTCACTGGGCTGGAAGACTATGTGAATAAAAAGGCGGTGGTTCCACTAACCCAACATTCTACCTCCAATGAAGCGTTCCTGTGAAGCATCCTATGGTGATGAAAACTACCTTATCCCTATAAACTCTCAGTTACAGCAGTACCTGACTCCTTTAGGAGAATGTCCTCTTCTCCCTGTAATAGGAGGCATCTTAAGCGCCTCCCTAGCAGTTGAGAGTTGTATACGAGTCCTTTTCTTGCCACAGGTGACCCCTACAGCCAAGTCACGAAGTCCAAATGAAGCCCTTCCAGGCTAGACAAGAGTCCAATAACTGAACAGTCTCTTTGCCCTCATTAGGGTGTTTGGCTCTGGGTTCAGGCTCTCAAATAAGCCCTGTTCTGTTCTCGAGGTTTATGTCACTTTACCTGTAGCTGGTAGGAGAATGCAGGCCCACTCACTACTCCAGGATGCAACAAGGGACCCTATAATCAGCAGCTATGTACTGCTCAATTTCAATTTGTTCTTGCTTCTTCCCCAGGCCTCTTCCTTCCTGACTTCTCTTACTTTCACCTCTATCTCAGGGTTAAGGTCCTTAGGTCCCCTCTCTCGCTGCAAACCCAACTAAACAAATAACAGCGAGCTATACCTCGAACTCCTTTACCCAGACAGCAGCATCCCGTTCGCCCTTCTGGTTCCAGACAGGATCTGACCTGATAAGGCCTTGCAGCTCCTTTTACATCTGAGCCTGCTAGGCTGCCTACATGAGGCCTCTCTAGGCAGGCCTGGAGAAACCAATTTCGCTGCTCCTTTCCTGTCACTTCACAGCTTTCTGGGGTGTGATGTAGTAAGACTGCCAAGCCTTCTGTAGGGAGCCACAAAGGTCAGGTACACCCCACCACACTCCCCAACCCCACATGGGCAATTACCCACACTGTTCCAGAGAAATGCAGTGCACCAGTTAGGATCGTCCATCCATTTACATATATATAAAGATAGCTGACGCTTAATCCAGGTACTGGTTGCTTGAAGGATGATCTAAAGAGTACAGTGTGAATGGTGCTCGCTCCCCAACTCTCTTATTAAAGGGTTGTTTCCACCATTCTTCAGTATGGTCCACCATTTAAATGCTTCTTAACTTTGGCAGCTTCTGAAGTCCCAAATGACTTGCAGGCTTTAGCCAACTCAGGTACTGAAGAGCTGAATCATCATATTTTGGATCAGATATCAACAAAATATTTAATTTCCAACTGTGGGGCCAAAACTGAGTCCTGTTTCCCGTGCACAATTTTATTGAAAGCAGAAGTGTAAATGGGACCAGGACTTTCCACAATCCAGGGAGAATGCAATTTGACTTTCAGAGTAAAGGGCAAGTTTGCACTACTAATCATTAGAAAAAAGCTCCTTTACTTGTAACAAAGCAAATTGGATAAGGAAACCAATGAAACACAAATGTGGGAGTCATTTCAATGACAGTTTTAGAATCAGTTTTCAGAACATAAGTGAACTTCAAGGTCAGATGTTGCAAATGAGGATTAACTAGACTCAAGATCAGAGGGGTAGCCGTGTTAGTCTGGATCTGTAAAAGCAGCAGAGAATCCTGTGGCACCTTATAGACTAACAGACGTTTTGGAGCGTGAGCTTTCGCTGGTGAATACCCACTTCGTCAGACGCAGGTAGTGGAAATTTCCAGGGGCAAGGTATATATGCTAGCAAGCAAGCTAGAGATAACGAGGTTAGTTCAGTCAGGAGGGTGAGGCCCTGTTCTAGCAGTAAGAGGTGTGAAAACCAAGGGAGGAGAAATGGTTCTGTAATTGGCAAGCCATTCACAGTCTTTGTTGAGTCCAGAGCTGATAGTTCAAATTGCAAATGAATGAAGCTCAGCAGTTTCTCTTTGAAGTCTGGTCCTGAGTTTTTTTGCTGCAGGATAGCCACCTTAAGTCTGCTATAGTGTGGCCAGGGAGGTTGAAGTGCTCTCCTACAGTTTGTATATTTGCCATTCCTGATATTTGATTTGTGTCCATTTATCCTTTTCGTAGTGACTGTCCAGTTTGGCCGATGTACTAGCAGAGGGCATTGCTGGCATATGATGGCGTATATTACATTGGTGACGTGCTGGGTTGAAACAACAGGACTCACTGGCCATCACTTACAGCCCCAGCTAAACCCCTCCAACGATCATGCGGATCTACAACCCATCCTGGACAATGATCCACACTTTCACGGATCTTGGGTGGCAGGCCAATCCTTGCCCACAGACAAACCTGCCAACCTGAAACGTATTTCTCAACAGCAACTGCACACCGTACCTAGTAACTCTAGCTCAGGAACCAATCCACCTACACCAGCGACACCACAATAGGACCTAACAGAACAGCCATACGCATCATGGTTCATTCCCTGCACGTCCACACATGTAATATACGCCATCATATGCCAGCAATGCCCCTCTGCTATGTACATCGGCCAAACTGGACAGTCACTACGGAAAAGGATAAATGGACACAAATCAGATATCAGGAATGGCAATATACAAAACCTGTAGGAGAGCACTTCAACCTCCCTGGCCACACTATAGCAGACCTTAAGGTGGCTATCCTGCAGCAAAAAAACTTCAGGACCAGACTTCAAGAGAAACTGCTGAGCTTCAAGTTCATTTGCAATTGACACTATCAGCTCTGGACTCAACAAAGATGTGAATGGCTTGCCAATTACAGAACCAGTTTTCTCTCCCTTGGTTTTCACACCTCTACTGCTAGAACAGGGCCTCACCCTCCCTGACTGAACTAACCTCGTTATCTCTAGCTTGCTTGCTAGCATATATATACCTGCCCCTGGAAATTTCCACTACCTGCGTCTGACGAAGTGGGTATTCACCCACGAAGCTCACGCTCCAAACGTCTGTTAGTCTATAAGGTGCACAGGATTCTCTGCTGCTTTTATAGACTCAAGATATTACTAGGCCATCTTATAGATGTAGAATTGCTGTTACTATGTAAGAAACAGTCCTTTAAAAGTGGTCTTACTTCAATGAAATATATTTTTTAGTGACTTGAATACCACTAAGCAAGATTTGTTCATATTTCAGCTGTAATACCTATTCACAGTAACTATCAGACAGTTTTTCTAAACTATATTTTCTAATGCCACAAAATGGTATAAAATCACATTACTTTCAACAGATGTATAGTTCTAAAAATATGCATATAATGATTTCAGCTCTTTTACATTTTACAATGTGCAAAAAAATAGTGCAATACTTGAATTCTAAATAATGTACATGATGTATTCTTAACACTAGATAGATTTAAATGTTTATTAGAAAATATTTTAAGAAAGGTGATACAAAGAGTTTGATGTGTCAGTCGTTGGTCATCGGGGGAAACATACAGAGCATGGGGGGACGCTGGCAACTGGTTACGGTTCAGCATATAGTACACACAGCCTGTAATGTCCCCAATGCGGGGTGTACGGTGGTTGGGGTCAAGATATAGTAGGGGGGCTACACAAGAAAATTCCTTGAGAATTTACATTGCTAACAAAGATGTTTCAGGCAGTTTAAAAAGGAAGCTACCATCTACACTTGTCCACATGCTTAATTTTAATAATATGAAACCATTTCTACAATCGAACTATTTATGTGCTTAAAAGTAAGTGCATGGGTATGCACAAGTGTTCTCAAGATCAGAGTCAAAACGTGGTACATCAGAAAATATTCCAATGACCGGTGAACAGCAAAGAAAGAAATTTTACCCAGCTGCAGCTCGGTTACCAATGTAAGCTTGCCTTAGCGTTTTTGAGCCTTCATCATATGGGTATAGACTGGGCAATCAAGTTATATTAGATCCTAAAAACAGATACATACAAAGGCAGCATTCAGTGACGTGGAGGCAATAAGCCTACTATTCCCTAAAGATAGCCGTGAACTGAATTGATCCTAAGAGGGGAAGAGATGTGATTTTTCATTAGGGAGAGAGTGGTGGTCACGTAGGACAGCCAAAAAAAAGTAAATAAAACAAGCCATTGGTACTTCAGCAAATCTACAATAATAATGAAGAAAATCAGTACATTGAAGCAGGATGATGGGTTCTGTCACAGAGACCCCTTTGGGACTGTCACCTGATGTGCCAAAGTTACCTCTGAGGACACTTTCCCTGCCAGCTTTGGACTTTCAGAACTCTGCCTTATTGAGCCAGACATGCTAGCCTGCTGCAACACAGACCCAGGGTCTGGGCCACGCCCCCAAAGCTGCAGACTTTAAGTGAAAACAGCTCTGCAGGTTACCTGACTCCAGCACCCAGACACTCAGCTCCCAATGGGATCCAAACCCCAAATAAATCCATTTTACTCTGTATAAAACTTTTACAGAGTAAACTCATAAATTGTCCTCCCTTTATAACACTGATAGAGAGATATGCACAGCTGTTTTCTCCCCCAGGTATTAATCACTTACTCTGGGTATATTAATAAAAAAAGTAATTTTACTAAGTATAAAAAGTAGGATTTAAATGGTTCCAAGTAATAACAGAGAGAACAAAGTAAGATAAAGCAAAAACACCCAAGTCTAAGCCTAATACATTTAAGTAACTGATTACAGGTAAATCTCCCCCTCAGAGATGTTCCAATAAGCTTCTTTCAGAGACTAGACTCCTTCCTAGTCTGGGCCCAATCCTTTCCCCTGGTACAGTCCTTGTTAGTTCCAACAGACATCTTAGGTGTTAAGCACGGGCTCTCTCATAACTGACCAGCTCTTTGTCCTGCTCCACCCCCTTTTATAGCTTTGGCACAAGACGTGAAGCTTTTGTCTCTCGGGGTCCACGTATCTGATGAAGTGGGGTTTTTACCCACGAAAGCTTATGCCCAAATAAATGTTAGTCTTTAAGGTGCCACCGGACTCCTCGATTATCAAGATTCTAAACCACCATTAACGGCCCACACTTTGCATAATTAAAATAGGACCTCGGAGTTATACTTCATATTTCTAGCTTCACACACAAGAATGATACATGCATACAAATAGGACTGCAGGAGGAGACTGAGAAAGGACAAGAGCTTCAGGTTTCTCCCTAAAAGTGGAGGAAGCCAGAAAGCAGCAAGAAGGAGCTGGGTGCCAGCTAGTAAGGGTTTTGTGGAATATGCACTAAGGAGGACAAGAGGAAGGTACCTTCAGTGGGAGAGGGGGAATGAAGCAAGGATGGGTTGGAGAAGCCTCTTCATTGAGGAGGCCTCTTCATTATTAAGAGTCCCAGAGCTGGAGCTCATGTATAAGGAGGGCAACAACTCCTCTACACCTCTGATGGACTCCAAGGGCAGGAGCTATGGGAGAGTCTGGATAAAGATTGGCAGATGCCCCCTTCCCTCCCATATAGCCAGGGAGAAAGAATCTACAAAGTGCCCGTGATCCAGGGCGAGAGACTGGAGAAAGTCTGATACAAGTCCAGGGGCTCAGAGAAGATAACAGCTATTGGTACTATTTGGTTCGGATTTCCACTGCTATGGCTTAAGTCACCAACAGCCACTCTCCATGGCAGTAATAATCTTGTACTTTTCAGACGCTTGTTACAAATATTAGTACTTGCCATGGACTGTAAATACAGTCCAAGTATTTGTACAAGATGAACATGACCTATTTGTCTGAACATGCCCAGCACTTAGTGACGTGAAGTACTGTATTAGCTGACGTAAAGCCAATTGTGGCTGATAACAAGACCTTTGAAGTTGCTCAAGTGAAGTTTCAAAAATGAGATGACTGAATAATTTTCTATGTCATATGGAAATAAATTTTCTTTGATGATGTCTATGGACCTTGCCACATGCACAAATCCCATTAGCAATAATGGAGCAGTAAGACTTAATCCACATGATGCATTAACATTGAAAACGTATGCCACTTAGCTAATAAAGAAAAAGCAAACATTTTTCACTTGATTTTCACAGCATTCAATTGTTCACAAATTATTCCATAGATGCTTTTATCATTACGCATCAGATGCTTTAAGTGATTTAATTCTTTCACCTTACGTTAAATCTTGGCCTTTAATTATAAAAATCAGTAATTGTCAACACCACTGTTAAGAGCTGACATTTGTCTTGATAATAGCAACATATCTTTTCTATGGAAGATTTTTCATTCTTTTGGGATTTTACATCTCCGGTTAGTAAACACGGCACTGACAGCATATTCATACTTCATTTTCGGGGGTTGGGGTTTATACTAGTTTCCTTAATTACAAGAGAATTTCATATAGCTATTCTAATCACGATTTGTGGGCGTATGTGAAACCTTTCCAATAAAGAAAAGAAATTGACATGGCAGATGCATGAAATCTTAGCTCTGTCATTTACTGAAGCCCTAGTATTAAATAAGCTGTTGTACAAGAAATTACATTTCTTGAAACCCACACTAACACTGATAAGGTCAACAGCAAAAATTCATATTATTAATCACATTAAGTACTTTTTTCCTAAAAATAGGTTATCTATAATATAGTCACTATAATGCATGCAATGTATCTCCAAGAGACACTGTAAAAATCCAAACGCAGAACGACAAGATAGGTGAGTTAAATTCATAAAAGAAAAGTTTTTGAGCTTACACAGAGCTCTTCTTCTGGTTGGACCAGCCTCCAGATGCCTCAGGGAAAGCAAATGTGACATCTCCCTACCCCCCGAGTCCCAGCTGAGTCATGCATCTTACAGACCTCAGTTGGACCTCAGAATCAGGCTCACAATTTTGATTAGTGTATCTGGAAAATAGTGAAGTAATTGTATGCCCAACCTACAGCGTTGACTATTTTCTGTAATTTGTATCTGATATTAATGCTTACTTAATGCCTCACAGCTTACAGAGAGTTTGTGCTTTACTCATCCGTTTCTTGCATGTTGTGTTGCTTATTTATGTAAATCTGTCACTCTGTGTGTGATTTGTATATATCAAACTTTTCTTTTTGCATTAAAATATCTCCATGATTTCCTAAAAAGAAAAACCTCATACTATATTTCTAGATATGCTATAGAACAGCCAGATCAATGTTCGAAATATTTAGAAAACCTCCAGACTATAGTGTTGTAACTCACTGTGTCTCAAACTCTAGGTGAAAGTAAAGCAGAGCCTCCAGTTTTGCAGAAGGCTTCAGCAGGATAGACTGCTGTGAGCACCTTATCTTGTACATAAAAAGCTCCGCTGCCTACTGATATATTTCTTATGCCAATTCAATGCCTTGGTCCCAAATTTTCAAAGTCATCAGTGGAAGAAGATATAGCAACATCAGTAAGCACATCACCAGCCAAAGTAACGGCACTCCTCTGGGCCATTGCAACTGAGAAAACTAAGACCATTAGAGTTGGAAAGAGAGAGGGTGAAATCTTGGCTCTATTGAAGTCAACAGATGTTTTGTCAGTGAATTCCAGCAAGGACAGGATTTCACTCTAAGCCATCCTAGTTGAGGGGGGTGAGTTGTGAAATGAGCCATTAGAGGATATTAGAACAACCCAAAGTCTGACTGCTTGCAGAACACACTGCAGTACCCCACTTTTGATAAAGTCTTCCCACCACAGTTGGAAGTCTCTGATTGAAGGTAAAATAAAACCCACACTGGAAGCTTCATGGAGCTTCCTCATGCATGAGAAGGGTCCTCTATTAAGTCCAATATGGACCTAGTAATAAAGCTGTAATTTACCTGGGCAGCACTTAGATACAACAGGGATCAGTGTTACAGAAAACCCTTAGCTATGTACCTGCTTAGCATGAAAGTGAGTGCATTGAAAATGTGAGCCATAATTCTATTCTTCTTTTCTCGGATTAAGAATCTTTGCCCAAATATTCAAGAAAGTAGCGATTGCCTTCGGCTCTAATAGTGTACAGCCACTGAGATGATCCAGCTGGACATTTAAATGATTTTCTTATTAGAAAATACGTATGTGAAATGTTTTCAGGTGTCAGTGGAATAAAAAGCATGTAGTGGGACAAATCTGAGAGCTTTCTAAGACCACTCTCCTCCTGCCAAGCGCACTCCATTTTGAACAGTTCTCTGAGTAGAGACAGCTCACTGAGCTGCTTCTCCTTCCATTTAAACTAGCTTGTGCCCCTAGGAAAGTTATTTTGTAAACCTCAGCACTGCCTGCCCATATTTCTCATTTAAGTGGAAGCTTTATGCCTTGGGCTGTCTGCCCAAGTTGTCAAGTGTGACAGTTAACCTGAAATCCCTTTTTTGCATGGATGGCTCCTCATTCTCAGTCTCTTCATTGAATCTGGGCTTTGTGGTTATGTGAAAGTCACAGAAGGAGTAAGCTGAATGCATTTCTAAACTAATAAAACAAATTTCATTTTCCCTTTGTTCCCTTTCCATGAGTATATAAAGATCATTGTTCCTGCTGTAAAAGGACTAAAGGTCCTCCTCCAAAGTGAGGCTATCATTGTTATGGCAGCTCCAGATTCCACACCTCTTTGCTAATAAGCAAAGAGGAATCCAAAGCAATGAAGAGAGCAACTGCCTGGCAATACCACAGAGGAGGTGCTACAGTGCTCAGAGAGCTCTTTCATTGTCATCAGGCAGTGCTGGGGTAACCAGATGCCATGGGATTTTACTGAAACTAGAACAAAGCTCCATTTTCAATAAAACCCTCGGAGATACACTATTCTGTAAAAACTAGGACATCTGGTGACCTAAGGAAGGAGGGTAATTAGTCATATCCCTGTAATCCTTTCTCCTTGAACTATCAGTGGTGATAGTGAACTAATATTGGAGTATCTGAAGACATCTTATTATATCATATCAGTTGCAGCACAAAAATATGCTTTATGCATTTTGTCTTTTCAGACAGAATTCCATATTGCTTAAGGGGAACTTGTGTCTCTCTTACTGGGTTGGAATTCATGATCCATACTAGAAAATGCTTCATTTTCAAATGCATTTCCAACATGCATGGGAGACTGACATGTCCTCTCCTTCCAATCTGAAACTCCCTAAATCTTCCTCTAGCCCCGTGGGCCTCCAAATTTTCTGATTTAAAGCAGAACTGATATACATTTCAGATATGCATCTCCAAACCCATAGCTATATATTTCATTAGTCTAGCTATGTGTTCATATCTCCATTAAAAACACAGCATGAATATATTTGGAATTCAGATATAATTGAAATCTGGCCACATAAAGCAGAAAATACTAAAATCTTGTAAAGTGCTACTGAATTTAATCCAGAAGGATGTAATCCAACAAGGAGCAGAAGTCATGACACATACCAGGAGAGAGCCTGGTCTCATGATGTATCCAGTCCAATTTTACTGATTCAAATGGTTTAGTTCATTCAGGAAGCATGATTATAGCCTTCAAAAATGAACTTCTGATTTTTGTGGTTTACCACCTCTAGTTTCAAGATAAATACTTGAAATTCATAACCTCTATGATCCAGATTAAAAAAAGGAAAGCTCACAGCACTGGAGCCTATGGAGTCCCGCCAGGGTAGAATTTGGCACTGAATGCATTTCAAAAGCACTCACTTAAAGGAACTTCAGCTTTTGCTTTGAAACACAAAGCACTTTTGTGAGGAAATCCTGAAAAGCATAATTTTGAACTGTCAGTATAAATCTGCACAAAACACAATTATTATTTCCTAAAGTTTCATAAGGCTGTCTTACTATTTCCTACCCCCCTTCCAAATTTCCCCTCCAACAATTTTTGGATCAAAGCGTATATCTCACTTAATCAATTCCCTGCCATTGTAGAGGCCTCAGGCACTGGCACACCTTAGTCCCTTCTGTTTTCTTTCTGAAGCACATATTTTTTAGTCTCCTGAGGGTTGTAATACTTTTGGTCTAATTCTGGTTGTTGAGGTTACACTGGGGGGTGGCTGGGTGTTGTTTAGCGGCCTGTGAGATACAGGAGGTCAGACTAGATAGTCTGGTGGTCACTTCTGGCCTTTAAACTCTGTGAATCTGTTATTTTTGTCCATGAAATTCAGCGAAATCAATTTCCATTTTCATCAGGGTGTAATGCATGTTACATCACAATGTATATTAAAAGTAATATTATAATACAAACAAAATATCACTAGCAAATAAATTCTGCTTCAATGTAAGTTCAGTTTTTCTTTTAAATTAACTGATTATCATTGCAGAATAAAGTATTTAAAATTCGCACTTTTAAAAATATGTAAAATATAGGACACTTAAAAACATTTTCATAGCAACCCCCATCTGCACTACTAGCTCTGCGAACAGACAATGGATCTTCTCGCTGTTACAGACCCTCACCTCTGACTCAGGGTTTATAGTCATTGAAGTTCTTGTCCATTATATGCACTACTGGTGTAACCCACATGGACATAGAATGTTCTTTAGCCTGCATATATAGTTGCCCTGGTGGACAGCAATACTTAGTTACCATTAAAACATTAGTTGGATGTACCTGAAATTCTCAGAACACCACATTGTATTCCTGAAGTGAGAGAGAAATTATAAAAATATGGGAGACCCAGACATTACAGTTAGATTGCATAAATAGCCCTAGTAAGATGAACTTACCTTAGTCTGTAACTCCTGAATGCTGTGAATGTGTGTGTGGAAGAGGCGCACCTTGCTTACTTGTAAAGGGAGTGCTTCTTCTCCACCCCCTGTGGATTTTTTTTTTTTTTTTTTTAAGTACACTGCTGCCCTGAAGAACAAAAGCGAGTGAGGCAGCTGTTCACAGAGAAAGAGGACTTTCTTGAATGTAACACACACTTGGAATGGGGCAACATGGAGAGATTGGGGTGAGGGAGTTTGGCGGAAGAGAGATGTTCATTGGTTTGTTTTTAAAATAAACCTTGTCAATGAATAACAATTCCACAATGTTCCATTCTGGGTATTTTACACCTTCATTTGTAGCATTCAGTTCTTACTACTTCTGGGGACAGGGTAACAAACAATACAGACCAGTGTTTGCATTTGTTATGGCAGTTCCTCTGTTTCTTACTCCTTAGTGTATTCTAGTGAAAGTAGCCTCCACACTTTGTGGATACTTCTGGCTATATGGTCACATAGACAGAAATCAGTGGGATTACTCACTGGGCATACAGTTGAGCATCCATGTAAATCTAAGCAAAATGAAGACTTTAAGGATGCTCCTAAATTCTACTGAAGTCAAAGGGACTTAAGCATGTGCTTAAAAGTTAAGCTCGTGCTTAAGTGCTCTCCTGATTCAGTTTTTCTTACACTCTAAGTTTATCAAATACATATGCTCAAAGACGTTCATCAGTTATAGGGGGTTATGACGGAAGAATATTTGGAGATTAAACAGTTTCTATGCTTCCTAATTCTATGCTTCCACTGGATCAGTGTTTAATACCTTGCCTGTTGCGTTTAGCACTAATATTTCTTCCCAGCTCTTTATAGCTAATATTAATAAACAGTCATTGTATACCATGAACAAAGTATTTTGGTATAATTAATCCATGCATGAAATTAGCCATGACTCCTGACCAGAGATATTATATATTACTTTTATTGGCTATACTTTCCTTCACAACTTCCATTGTTTGGCTCTGTTGTTTTTCCTTACATTAGGATGCATTAGCTTTATAGGTCATAAACATCAAACTGAAAAGTACAGCTACCTAAGAAGCCAAGAGTGGATTCAGTAATAGTGTGATTGGATAATACTGTTTTAACATTAAAATATTAAGCTTTCAAAAAATAATTTTCCACAGATAAACATTTTTCAACATCACTTTAAAACGGCAAATTTTTAACAGGAAAAATAAGGGGATTATAATGTAGCAAAGAAAAAAAGCTTTTATTGATGCATTTTTAATTATCCTGCAATTATCCTAACAAAAGTTATGATGCTCTAATGGATACATTCTATGTTTATCACTGTCACTCTACAAAACAGTAGCTCTCAGTGAAATGAACCATTGAATTCCATTATATTACAGCACTCATCTGTATAGTTTAACACTTCCTCCAACAGATCAATTCAATGTTATAGCTGTGCCTATAAGCAGTTAACGTAAGTGTTGCTGGAATAACTTTTATAGTGGGGTTTCTTAAGGCAGAAACCATGTATTTGATTATTACTAGCATAGTTAAAGACAGGGGTGCGGTATCACCCCCAGCATGCGTAGTTCCAGTAACTATGGTTAAAATTGTATCTGAATACATCATATAAACTCTAAGTTAATGGTTCCTCTCAGCATAAGTTTACATTTCTGAGCCTTTAAAATTTTAGAGCCATTATTCATACTTCACATTAAGATTCTTTAAAAGGTATATATGAATTCTAGATGGAGTCCAAAGCTCTGAGTTTTGTGAGTTTAAAAACTGACAACATTGCTATGGGTAGTTTCATTCAATTATTAAATATAAATGTTTACAATTTTATATGTAGACAAAAAATGCCTACACTTCTGAAAAGAATATAAATACAAAATATGGCACTACACCCAAAAAACACCAAATTCAGGATATTTTAACAACAGAGAGATTATAAAGATGCACAAGAAAAATAAATATATAAAATTATACACAATATTTTTCCATTAGTAGTAATATTGCCAATACTTTGGGTTTGGTGCATTAAACATGCACACAAGTTATAAAAGTCATCCCAAGTAGATTTACTTTCTAGAAGACAAGGCAAGTGTTTATCCAGTGGTGATAGATTTTGTTTAAGCTACAAAGTTATGCAAGAACATTTTTATAGTTGTATTCATTGCTCTGCTTTTCATACACATGTATCTTTAAATTCAGATTACCTAAACTAACATGTATAGGCTTTTGAGTGATGACAAAATTTAGCATACACTTAAAACCAGTTTTAAAGGAAGCACATGAAAGTGATATTGCTTATTTCATCTCTTACTGGTCTCAAGCAATCAAAATGGGACCTATAAAATCATTTAAAAACCAGGAGTGTATTTTGAAATGTACTTAGATGCAGAGAACTCACAGCCCAATGGATAACTCACAAGCTGAAAGGTAAGCTCCTGATTTGATCAACTGGAATCAAGTGCTCAGTACCTTGGCGAATTGAGCCCCGTAAGAGCCTTTCTTAGAACAGATCTAGCTCCCATTGACTTGCATGGTGCAGTATCAGCCAGTCATTTTTCCAAAAAAGACAACAACTCATTTTCACTTTGCAAGGAGCTGTACATGATTGTATAGTATGCTACGGAACTTAGAAAAAGACTTAAAGTAACCCATAAATATATTACGTAGTTACTCAAAGTCCAAATGTCACTGTGACCTTCAAAAGTACTTAGTACACTAAGCACAGAGTCAGCCAAAATGCAACTGTGTCCTGTACATGTGAACAATGGGTACTTGGGAGAAAAATATCAAAAGCTACTCCAGGAAAGAGGTAAGCAAAAGCCAAATTTCACTTGAACGCAAATCCAGCTCAATCTCATGTTTACTCAAAGCTAAAATATTGTTTACTCCGTTATTTTAAAAGGGGGGGTTAAGTCTCTGAGAAAAGCATTTAAGCACATGCTTACGTACAACCATGCAATTAAAGTGCTGTACTGAATCAAGATGCTTTCTTGAACTGAGGGTCTAAAAAGTTAGTATTTAAAATTAAAAGGGAGCAGTAATAGCAATGATGATTCTTGACCTTTTTGGTGCTTGGTATCATGGAGGACCCCCAAAATGCTTTTTTTCTTCAGATGAGTCTCCTTTAAGGAAAAACATTTGAAATAAATTTGAAATATTTAACAAATTTGAAGCTTTAAAAAAAAAAACAAGTAATCCTAGAGTTTCATATACTTTCTGTTTCATATACTTTGTGAATCTATTTCAAATTTCAGAGTAGTAGCTGTGTTAGTCTGTATCCACAACAAGAACAGGAGTACTTGTGGCACCTTAGAGACTAACAAATTTATTTGAGCATAAGCTTTCGTGGGCTACAGCCCACTTCATTGGATGCATGCAGTGGAAAATACAGTAGGAAGATAGATAGATACACACAGAGAACACGAAACAATGGGTGTTACCATACACATTCTAACAAGAGTGATCAGTTAAGGTGAGCTATTACCAGCAGGAGAGAAAAAAACTTTTTGTAGTGGTAATCAGAATGGTCCATTTGCAGCAGCTGATAAGAAGTTGGGAGGAACCCGTATGTGTGTCTGGGGGGAAATAAACATGGGGAAATAGTTTTACTTTGTGTAATGACCACTCACTCAGCTCTAATTTCCAAGCCTATTTAATGGTGTCATATTGCAATTAATTCCAATTCAGCAGTCTCTATTGGAGTCGTTTTAAGTTTCATTTGTAATATTGCGATTTTTTTCTGTATTGATTGACAGGGAGCATGAAGCATTCCGACTGTTTTGAATGTTATAATTCTTGACATCTGATTTGTGTCCATTTATTCTTTTATGTAGAGACTGTCCGGTTTGGCCAATGTACATGGCAGAGGGACATTGCTGGCACATGATGGCATATATCACATTGGTAGATGTGCAGGTGAACAAGCCTCTGATACTGTGGTTGATGTGATTAGGTCCTATGATGGTATCCCCTCAACAGATATGCGGAAAGAGTTGGCAATGGGCTTTGTTGCAAGGATAGGTTCCTGGGTTAGTGTTTTTGTTGTGTGGTCTGTGGTTGCTGGTGAGTATTTGCTTCAGGTCGGGGGGTTGTCTCTAAGCACGAACTGGCCTGTCTCCCAAGATCTGAGAGGGTGATGGATCGTCCTTCAGGACAGGTTGGAGAGGTTTTTGTTGGGGGCTGAAGGTGACAGCTAGAGAGCTGAGGAAGCGTTGTTCTAAGTCGGCCATAAAAATGTTGGCATACTGTGGGGCCATGTGGGTACCCAGAGCAGTACCGTTGTTTTTTTCTCTCCTGCTGGTAATAACTCACCTTAACTGATCACTCTCGTTAGAGTGTGTATGGTAACACCCATTGTTTCATGTTGTGTGTGTGTGTGTGTCTTCCTACTGTATTTTCCACTGCAAGCATCCGATGAAGTGGGCTGTAGCCGAAGAAAGCTTATGCTCAAATAAATGTGTTGGTCTCTAAGATGCCACAAGTACTCCTGTTCTTATTTCAAATTTGTTACCTTTGAAGAGCCAACACATTATTTGGCACTGTTCTGATATTTGTGTGTCGCTCAGCACCATTGGATCATTACTGTCCTGTAAGATTATAACCATTATCTTCCTTAGATAGCTGCACAGAATGTTTCTTGGAATAGTTTAATTTCCTGGCCTAGATAATTAGATACTCAACAGTATTCTATCTGGAATCAAACAGTTTGTGTTAAAAATCACAAGTATTCATCTCTCTCTCTCTCACACACACACACACACAAAATAATTGTCTATGAAGACCATGATTTCAGGTGAGGAATAAACATCAGGAGCAGAGCATAACAGTCAATTATCCTTGACCTATAATGAGGGAAGGCCTCCTACCCCCAAACAAAGCTAGTTCTCAAACAAAAGATTCCTTTGTTCTTGAACTTTCTCTGTGTGACATCTCAGCAGCATGTTGAAAACTACAACGAGGGAATAAAATAGGAACAATCAAAGAATGGCTGGAGCAGAAGAAATTAAACCCCAGCTTCAAAAACAAATAAAAACCACAGAGGTGGAGCCAGAGAAATAAGGAACTGGGGGCGGACGGAGATAAAATAGAACTTTAACTGTGTTCTAATAAATGTAGTATTTGAAAAGACAGTTTAATAATTTAATTTCATCTTTAAGAAAAGCACCTCATTTAAAATATTTAATAGAAATTTGGTCATTGTTTTTTTAAGTATGCACCAGGAGTCTTCAATACTTCAAAGGTTTTTCTGAAACCTACTTAATTGTGCATGAATGCATCTGTTACAGAGTTTCAGAAGTGACCTTTACAGATCTTTAATTTGACATCATCTGGGACCTTTTTACTTAGGGCTTGTCTTCACTATGGGAGTAAGCTGACCTAAGTTACGCTATTCGAGCTACATGAATAACGTAGCTGATGTCGACATAGCTTAGGTCAACTTACCCCGGTGTCTTCACAGTGCTGAGTCAATGGGAGATGCTCTCTGGTCAACTTCCCTTATTCTTCTTGGAGAGCTGGAGTGCTGGGGTCAACTGGAGAGCGCTCTGCCATCCATTTAGTGGGTCTTTCCTAGACCCGCTAAATCAGTCCCTGCTGCATCGATTGCAGCAGCAATCTCTCCGTAGTGGAGACCAGCCCTCATACCCATTTCCCAGTAACTTGAGCATTGATACTGCAGAGAGAGAGAGCGAGCAAGAGAGAGAGAGCATGCAAGTGCATGCACTATGAAAAGTAAGAGTTACTAGGATGTCACCACACCATACTGGCATTAGGATTACCTACAAGCTCTGCACCTATTAAAAAGAGAACCCATTGTACCCTACTCCCCTGTTCAACTGTGTGTTGCAAAATCTGCACAAATACATTAAGAGGAAATCCAAGCTTAGATGCTTAACCCCAGAGTTTTTTTGTGCTATTGCAGCATTATTTAAAGCATAATGCTGCAGCACAGTTTTTAGATATCTAGATAGTTACTCATCAGTAATATTTCATTAAGGTGTCAGCTTACAGCCCATCAGAAGTAACTAATAACAGCAAGACAACTATTATGTTCTGTGTCTACATTTTAACTGTGCATGAGTCATTTTACTAAACACAGGTTACCTTGTTATTTGAATGTGAACCCTATAATGGCTTTGTTAAATATGCTTGTGAGGAATATTTTAAAAATTATGTAAAAGCAGCAAAGAGTCCTGTGGCACCTTATAGACTAACAGACATATTGGAGCATGAGCTTTTGTGGGTGAATACATGCATGCATCCGACGAAGTAGGTATTCACCCATGAAAGCTCATGCTCCAAAACGTCTGTTAGTCTATAAGGTGCCACAGGACTCTTTGCCGCTTTTACAGATCCAGACTAACACAGTTATCCCTCTGATACTTTAAAAATCATGTTAACCCATCATCCCAGTGCCATATTCTAATACCTTAAACTCATGCTGAATGAATAATTCCAGTGAAGAAAGGTACTATATATGTCATAGTTCAGGGCAAGGGCACCTATTCTTAGGCTTCCAGATCTCCGGCTATCACCTCTCTTGGCTGGACACTTGTATCTTTCTCCCTGCTTATTGGGGGATTTTCCAGGCTGCACAGCTTCCTACCTACATTGAATTTCCCAGCAAAGTAGACTGCCTAAACAGACTAGTGTCTCTGTTTTTCTTTCTCTTTGAAAGCTAAGAGCAGTGTAATCACTCAGGATTTTAAGTTACCACACAGTTCTTTCTAAGCAAGTACATTTAATCTTAAGGTAAAAACATTACTGAGAGAACATTTTAAAAAACAACAGACTCTACACATGAGCTCTGGCTCTGTGGTCAAAAGTTCCTAACAATTGTTACCTCAGAACCAGCACCCCCATGAATCTCAGAGTTCCTTCTTTATCCCATTTGGGTGTTGGATCTGTCCTCACGTAAGAGGTGATCAGCAAAGACAAGGCCACCCCTCCTCATTCCAAAGCTTCAAGGGCTGAGTTCTTACATACCAGGAAGAGTACATATTTGCACACACTTTCTCCATGAGAATTCCTGGGAAACCCACTTAACTTTCAAAAATTCACATTGTCTCAAATCAGCCTTTGAAGCTCATAACACTGCCCAAGGTTTACATTAATCAGGTTTCCTCCCTAGAGATGTTACATACAATTCCACAACTCGTTTGCATTTTTAATACAATTAACTCCTTAGCAGAGCCATCCCGTCCATAGGGAAGACCAGGGAAACCTCCCTGGGCCCCGTGCTTTCGGGGGCCCCCCGCACTTCAGGAGGACGTGGTGAGCAGGGTGGCCCGGAGAGCTAACAGAGGGCCTGGTACCAGCAGCAGGTGTCGAGCCCATGCCCCGCACTCACCGGTCCAGGCATTTATTTCTTTTTCTTGCCTGCCACCCCTGGGGCTCAGTCTGGGGGTTGGGTTCAGGCTCAGTCTCTGTGGCAGCATCAGCAGTGAGCAACCCAGCCCCAGCCTGCTCTGCTGGCTCCAGGCATCACCTGCCACCATAGGATCCTAGCTCCCCCCAACCACCAGTGACAGGGCAGACTTACCCGGGCTGACCCTGACCCTGCACTTCCACCTTGGACAGACCCTTCCCTTTTCTGGCAGGATCCTCCACCAGCACAGGGAGGCCCCTCGCACAGGTGAGTGCCATCCAGGAGTCTCCATCATCCCTTGCCCACCGGCCAGCACTGGTGTCCCCCCAACCCCAGTTCCCCACACTTCCCCCTTCCACTGCCCTTTCTCCCCTCTCCCAGTATTTGGTGTGGTCCTCCAATTCCACCTCCAGGCCAGGACAATCCCTTACCACTGCCATGCCTCAGGGTCCTCCTTGCCTTTCAGTTCTCCAGCCTTGGGGTCCCCCTCCCTGCAGTACCAGGACCTGGGGTCCCACAACTCTGCTCTCTCCACCACCCATCAGGACCATCTTCCATCCATCTGCTTTTCTGCCTCCCCTCCCCTTCCTAGCCCCCAGAGAAAACAGATCTTAGAGCCCCTCCTCCATGTTGGAGGGTCCTGGGGAACCCCAGCACCAGGACACATGTAGGCCCACCCAGAGCCGCAGCTCCCGAGACAGACTCTCAGTGTTGCATATGTGTAATTACATTTAAAAACAAATCCACTGAAGGCAGTAGGACCATATGCACTTGGGAAGTGAGTTTGCTGCAAGTAAGTCCAGGAAGGTGGATTTCAGAATGTAAGCAGTGCGACACTGATCGTGATTGGTGAGGGTTTTTTTGTTTTAGTCATCTGAACTTCATTATAATTATAAAAAAAGAACTAAAATATGACATTATAATTATACAGCTGAGTGCTATCAATATTTAACCTGCAGCCAGCAGCTGATCTTGCAGTTCACTGTAACCAGATTTCACCTGTATAAAAAACGTTAAAGGGGGCCCACACAGGCTGATTTGCCCCGGGCCCCGCATTCCCCTAGAGACGGCCCTGCTCCTTAGATATTGAAACTTAATTCAATAAGGTTTAACTTAATTCAGTTAATTGCCAAATCTGTCACACTACTCATTTATTGGACTATCACAATGTAGTCATTATTATGGAAATTTGCTACACTCTGCAAACATGTACAAATACATGAGGCAGTAAAAGCCAATCCACTTTTTTGCCATGTAAGCATTAGTGGGTACATAGTGGACTTAAAAAGCTGGAGACGGTCAGTGGAGAACTCTGTTTGGATAAGGGAACTCTCCACTGGCAGAAAGCTGATGAAGGCAGTTCCATTCCCTCCTGCACCAGCCATGCCCTCCAACCCTCATGTAGCGGGGAAGGAAGTATGCCTGGGAGACATGGCAGAGCAGACCTGCACACATGGTATAAGGTACTACTGAACATGAGTAAGGCTATCACCATCTGGCCCCACATGTGTTATATCCCATCGGTAAAGTACAGGCTCATAACAGAGCGAGTACCACTACAATAGATTTCATTGAAATCAAGCATTTCCCAGTAAAATGAATAGATCATACATCAGAAAGATAATGGGTCAAATTTTCTCCATAGCTGTGCCATTTACACCACTAAAGATTTTGATCCAATATATTTTACTGTAAAATAGGCTTTAAAATTAACAGCATACAGAAACTAAGCAATACTTCTTCTCACAGGGCTAGATTCTATGGTGACGTAAAACAGCCTAGCTACAGTGATTTCAATAGATATGTGATTTTATACATGTGATGATTTGGGGAATCTGTCTGTACAAATTGATGGTATGAAGTTATTATGAAAAGTGAATCATGGACTGTGCCAGTGTACATGGAATCCACCATTTGCTTCTAACAGCTGCATCACAACACCACTTTCCCCCACCCATACCAGACAGAATTGTGGGTCATCAGAATATAACGGCTGCCCATTCAGATGGAAGCACCTTGGGAGAACATGTTAGCTGAAGCTAGGAGAATCAGTTTTTCTCCCGTGTCTCTGCAGGGGGATGATGGTTGGGGAGTGGAAAACACTCAAACACAGAACTAGGAATCCAAGGTATTCTCGTTAAACTCTAAAACCTCAGTTGCTAGATGAGTCAGGTAAGATTCACAGGATCCACAGAGGAAGTTTTGAGCAGGAGAGAGAAAGAGATGGGCATGCGTTCATAGCAGGGGAATCTGTGCAATTGCAAATCAGCCAAGATCAGAGAAGGCTAACTGGGGTAGGGAAAGAACTATGGTTTAGAATAGAACTCATGAGCTGCAGACAGAAGATTCTGGGTATCCCAAGGGACCTTTAAGGGATTAAAGGTTTGCTCCTTTGGTGAGAATTTGGAGAATGTACAAGAGCTGCTGGGGAAGTTTGAGAAAATTGTATTATTTTCCAGGCCTGGGCAAACTGATCAAGGGAGTGTCCACTCTCAAGGGAGTGTCCACTCTCAAGGTCCGCACCTGAAGCACTTAAGTGCCCCAAGATCCAAAACACCTGAACTCTGCCAGACCCACCAAGGAAAGAACACAAGGGATCCAGCATTGGAATCCTTTCAAAGGAGTCTGATGAGAGTCCAGCAGGTGAAGCTTGACTAGATCATCTGTGACATACCAGCCAAACATCTGGCCCATAAAGTCGAAACAAATGATCCATGGATATCTTTGTTACATTTTAATAAATGATATACCTGTAAACATTTTCAAACAAACATTAAGAAGAAAAAAACTAGGTAGGAAACGTATCTTTTTTGAGTTCTCTAATCTGAATTTATTTTTTTATTATTCTTAAGAGTATCTGATGTTTACACATGAACTAGTTAGTATTCAAACAAAACATCCTCTCAAGCAACTTTATTGGTCTAAATTCACACAAATATATCTACACATGAGAAAGATTCCCCCATAATAACAGAATAGATTTTCTGCTAGTGGGGGGTGGAGGAAATGAATTTTGTTCCAAAATTAAAAGTATTTCTATATTAAAATCTAAGGCTCTGTAAATTATTTTTATAAGAGCCATGCAGCCTTATTTAAGTCATTTTTCTTTTCCTTTATTTAGGCAGACAGAATAATAGAAACATAATTTGCAAAATCCCTTTCAATCTTTGCAAATTAATATTTAACTATATGCTGCTTTGTTAGATCACCTTTAAGCTGAGAATCCAGGAATTCAATACCCCAGTCATATAATTTTGGCTCCATGCTGTTCTCACAGGTGTTACTAGGAGAATTCACTCCCCATCATGTTTTTTCTATAATCGCAATGATAAATATAATCTAGAGATGAATGAGCTAAAAAAAGAGAATTGTCCCAAACCTTTGACCAAAACATGAAAATAGTTTGATAATCAAAAAAAAAAAAAAGCAGCTAGTCTGTTTTAAGATGGGACAGAAAGAAGTCAGTCCCATTTTATATATTTGACTCAAAGGGTTACAAGTTCACAAACAATTTAGTGCAAAAATCCTTACAAACAAAATCCCAGCCATTATAAAGCCCTAAAGTTACATGTTAACAGTAGTTTACAAGAAACCAGAACAGAAGGGCTCATCCAGGGTAAATGCATAAGAACGCAGGGACCTTTGGGAAGGTAATTTGGAAACCTTCCAATCCCATTCCAACAGAGTGTGGAGGCTCAACAGGGCATGCACTCAGCCCCGTCACATCCAGTCTTATAATACTTCTTAGAGGCAGACAAGTAGTAAGACTTTTGGTTTCCCTCATGAGATTTAAGAAGCTAATGTAAGGAACCCAACCCCAATACTCTGACAGCCTTAAAATGCTCTTTACAATCAACTGTAGCCTTTAGGGTGCTTGCTAATCAGCTAATTAGACATGACAGGTAAGGAATTTGTGTCCCTAGCCTCTGTTTGTCAGAGAGTGGTGATGGATGGCAGGAGAGAGATCACTTGATCATTACCTGTTAGGTTCACTCCCTCTGAGGCACCTGGCATTGGCCACTGTTGGTAGACAGGATACTGGGCTGGATGGACCTTTGGTCTGACCCAGTATGGCCATTCTTATGTTCTTATAGTCATTGGTCCTGTGCATCTAGGTTTCAGCCAAATGAATCCAGTACAGTACATTTTATCTGTTGTCAACTTCACATTTTTTGCCACAAAGCACAATGCCTGACCCAATACAAGAAAAAATCCTGATGGTTTCTATCTGAAGAAGATCACAGCAAATGTCAGTCTCTAATAAATAAAATAAGCAGCAAAGGAATTTTTTAAACCAATAATTTTCAGAGGAGGTTTTTTCAAGTAATTACAAAAACATCTCAGCATTTTGAACTAGTGGCTGAGTACGAACTGTAGCCAATTTGAGAGATGCAGCTGTTCTAATAAAAATATTTGCAGCATTTAATTGGCTTCAAAGTCCAATCCTTGTTTACCTTGCAGTAATGTCAGAACAGCTGCTGATTTGAGCATATTACATATTTATCAAGAAGTTGCCAATACAACTATAACTAAGCGGGTAATGACCCTACGAAGGTCCTTACCATCTTCTGGCTTTTCAGTTACCGCTTCGAAATAAGCTAGCATAATTCCCATAGTTGTACTCATATAACAAACTATCATCGAAATAGGAACCCTTTTTTGCTGCCTCAGCTGAGAGGCCATATGCTGGATAAACCATGGAGACCAGATTAGCCTCCCACACCAATTATTCCAGTTCAGGTACGAGGCACACTGGAAGGATAACAAGGCTGGCAGAAGCCTACATCGCCACTGCTCATATTGTGGTTAAATGTCAGCTTTGGGGCTGTCAATCTAATAGGTGGATACAACAGACAGGAAAACACAAAGAAATAACAAGACAATACCACCTTCTAAGCTACCTATTTGTCAAATAATAACTGTGACCTTATTTTTCAGTCTGTCAAGGGATACATTTTTAAAGAACTGGCTTACTTTTAACAGCACAAAATAAGGAAAGAAATAACTTAGGTGTTTTGGGTTTTTTTGTTTTTAAAGAAATACACTCATGGAGAATAAAGAAATGCACACTATTTACCCTACAGAAATAAAAGCCTAATTCAAATGATGCAATCTCTTGGGTATAAAATATATTGAGGCAGGGTTTGTTTTACATATTATAAAAATTTATTCATTTTTTTTTTTAAAGTGAAAAATATTCTCCAGTCATCCAGACCACAAGAACTGAGTTTGTGTGTTGTCAAGAATCACTGTTTGGAGGACTTTATTCTTCCAGAATCAAAAAAAGTGATTCAAGCACTATGACCTAAGTGGGGGGGGGGGGGGTGTCTCTTCTGCCATCAATACATGCACCTGACTCCCACTAGTGCAGTGGTTCTCAACCTTTCCAGAATACCATACCCCTTTCAAGAGTCTGATTTGTCTTACGTACCACCAAGTTTCACCTCATTTAAGAACTAGTTGCTTACAAAATCAGACATAAAAATACAGAAATATCACAGGACATTAGCACTTTATTGAGCACACTAGTGCTTACTTTATCATTTTTGTCACAATTATAAAATAAATCAATTAGAATATAAATATTGTACTTACATTTCAGTGTGTAGTATGTCGAGTAGTATAAACAAGTCATTATCTGTCTGCAATTTTAGTTTGCACTGACTTCACTAGTGCTTTATACAGCCTGTTGTAAAACTAGACAAATATCTAGATGAGCTGATGTACGCCTAGAAGACCTCTGAGTACCCCCAAGGGTACAGGTACCCCTGACTGAGAAACATTGCACTAGTGGGACTGAGTGTGAGAGATACAGTCTTCAATCAATACACATCCTAACTGCTCTCCACTGGCCTAATCCTGTAAGGAGCAAAGAACCCTCAACCCAGTTCGCATCAAAAGAAATTGAGGCCTCTCACCATTCTGAAGGAATAGGACATTTTTGCAGGATAGGATCACATTGCTCCTAGTATTATTTAAACGAGTATCAGTGTCATAAAATGTAGTTTCTCTACTTCTTACAGGACCAGTATATTTTTTTTTCACTGTTTAGATTTAAACAGGTCTGTACAGAAACTTGCACCCTCAGTGTGATTACTGGTATAGTAAACATGCTATGATTGTGGAAATCTCTGCACCTTAGTTTGCTGATGGCTGTCAACCAATCAGAGTCCAGGTTTGTGCATATTATACGATTATATTTCAGTGAATGTGCTCTGAATGCCTGAGTTAATTTCCATTTCATTACGTTAATTTTCACTGCATTATCTCTTTCTACAGTTTCCTATTGAGTTTTGGATCAAATTTTAATCCAGCCATTTTATATTAACTGACCTAAAAAACTCCATGAATATTATTCTGCTCCTGGTTTTCCATTCCGACTTAAAAATTTCTTCTGTATTTGCCTCATTGTTGTGTTATCCCTACTTAACAAAATTTATGAACAGAAAAAGAATATGGGACTAAATATCAAAAAATAGCATTAAAAATTTTCAACAATTCAGTCCCAATAAAAAAATTTAAGACCATTGATACAACAATCTGAAAAATAAAGGGTAACATTTCTCCAAAGTGCTTATGCTCACTTTTATAATAAATATTGTATTTTTGGCACATGTGTGGTAATAATTTGTAGAATTACTTATAATTTAAGAGCGTATAAAGTGGAAGTGATAAACTTAGCCTACACTGTATATAATGGACAGCAACACTATAAGAAAGTATGCATAGTATTGCTACCAAGAACAATTTAGCATAGCATTTACAGTATATGTGTAATTTAGTTATAAGCATTGAATGAAAATAATAATTTACATAAGGAAAGATTTGACAAACACTGAAGCATTGTGTGAACATTTCTTATCCCTAATCTTATGCATAGCATGGGGAACAGTGAGAGGAGACCTCTGTGTTGGCTACGAGAGCATGCCTCATGAGAGTCTCACCTTGGAACTAGAAACTCAACATTCGATAAAAGGCAGGAGAACTCTCACAGGCCTGTATCAATTGACCAAACGAATACTTGACATGTCTTTTCCTGTAATAGCTGCCTGAAAGAATTCCTTCACAGTTCTAAAAGTTGTTGCTTTGTATTTTTCTCCATAGACTGTAATAACATCTCAGTAGTGAAAAGGGCATATTTTGTCTTTAATTCTACCTCTTGAAATGGAAGTCAGCTACTATTTTGCAAGCATATTGAGGTATATGTGCAAACTGATTATTTAAATACAGGTAGGTTTGGTTTTTTTTTCTTAATGTTAAAGTTGTGACACCAAATAAATCACTTAAAGTCTGAAATGTTAGTGATAGGATACAAAATTTTTTCCTACTTAGGTCTCAATCTTGCAATCACCTTTGCCTTGTGCTAAATTGGGACTTAACTCCAGAGGTCCAGATCAGACCCCACCAGTCTCAGTCATCTCCAGTACACTAGACTGCAGTCTTGTTATGTGCCAAATTCACTATGCAGGACTGGACTGGTGTCAACTTTGCTTAAAAAAATTGCTGTCGCCACTGGCACTTTTGTTGAAGTCTCATCAGAGAGACAATATTTAAGGAGGCTGTAGTGTTACTTTACCATTAAAAACGATCTTTGGGTCATTAAAACTGCACTTATTAGGAGGATAAAAATAATTTTAGAAAGAAATCAAAACTAGCATGAACTATCAAAAGCAAGGTTGTTTAAAAAAAATCAAGGTCAGCTCTTCTTCCACTTGTACCTCTTTTATTACATGCACACTGCAGTGCAAACTTTTGGCAACTATCTCATATATTCCATCACAGTCACAATTATTATTAAACATTGTGAGGCTGATTTTTGTGGCCCACCATGTTATATTAACTGTTGGTTTATAGCTGCATTATGGATGATATTATGCTCACTGGAAATTATATAGTATTCTGAATTAAAAATATTGCTTTTATTGTAGGCTATTTACATGGACAACAGCTAAGGTGCTTGCTGACATCATGGACCATTGGCAATCTTTTCAAGGCTGTTCTAAAGACATGCACAGTGGAAAAGTCTAAAGTTCCTTCACTCCAACCTTTTAAACTGACTTGCTTAATAATGGTGTGATGCTAGCAAACCAGGTGCTGACTCTTGCCAAGGCTTTAGGCCTCAGCCAAGCTCTGACAAATTCATTGCAAGAAACCAGTCCAGCTCACTTATTCATAGATTCATAGACTACAGGACTGGAAGGGACCTTGACAGGTCATCGAGTTCAGTCCCCTGCCCTCATGGCAGGACCAAATACTGTACAGACCATCCCTGATAGACATTTATCTAACCTACTCTTAACTATCTCCAGAGATGGAGATTCCACAACCTCCCTAGGTGGTTTATTCCAATGTTTAACCACCCTGACAGTTAGGAACTTTTTCCTAATATCCAACCTAAACCTCCCTTGCTGCAGTTTAAGATCATGGCTTCTTGTTCTATCTTTAGAGGCTAAGATGAACAAGCTTTCTCCCACCTCCTGATGACACCCTTTTAGATTTCTGACAACTGCTATCATGTCCCCTCTCATACTTCATACTTCATACAATAATATTTAAGTTTCTGCTTTATAGCAGTAAAAAATGTTAGCCCTGAAACTGTCAAAAGGAATTGTCTCCTGCTCAGTAGGGTGGCTATCAAAACTAAATGGGCAATTGTTGGACATCATAGTACATTGACCCTTCATACTCAGGAAAAGGCTACATGCAAAAAGACTCATCCCATCAGCTGGAATTCTGGAAGAAGGAAGTGAAGGACATTTTATCTCTTTTTCAGTTTGGATTCAAAGAGCTGGAGCTGTGAAACAAAAACAAGATCCCCAGGGTCAGCCTGAGTTAGTCCTACAAGACATTACACTACTGACAGGTTAGTACAACTCTGTCACTTTTTAAAACCATAACCTGTAACTCATTTGTGTGTATATATGTTTGCCTGCTTTAACTTGCCAGTAAGTCTCTCCTTTCTTTCTCTTAAATAATAAATCTTCAGTTAGTTTACTATATGACTGGCTACAAGCCTTGTCTTTGGTGTAAGATCAGAGGTACAGATTGACCTGGGGTAAGACACTGGTCTTTTGGGAAGCAACCTGAATCTTTTGTGATCTTTGGTGTATGGCAACCAGCTATTACTATGTCCAGCTTGTCTGGGTGGCGAGATAAACTGGCATGCCCCAGAAGGCTGTCCATGACTCCACAGTAAGATGGTTATAGTGCTTCAGGAGTTCACGCTTGTTACTGCATTGGTGAAATGTAATTATAGAACATACAATCATTTTGAGGTGTCTGCCCTGCTTTTGACAGTCTGCACTGAGGTTGGAATTCATGGTTGTGAACCACTCCAGACAGCATGACAAACAGTCTCTACAAACTATGACGTAGACTCTGAGTTTGCAGTCTAGGAAGGGGCACTGTGTTCTTCCATTGCCCCTAGAGCAATGTGGGAGGTAGGCAGACACAAATCACCCTTCCAGTCTCCTTGCTGCTTCAGGGAAGGAGTAAATTAACCAAGTGTCTACCTGTCACTGCGTACTCTCCCTAGCACACCAGTGTAACTACACTGCCAAGCACACTAGGGAACTGCCCACATTCACCTCCTCTTTCCACATGCTCAAGTTGTGGATGTAGCAGCTCGACAGAACATTCTTCCCCTGCACACAGAGGGCGTGGTGGTATGGAATATGGACACTGAGGGATAAAGACATCCCTTGTTTTCTCTTCCACTCTCTTGCACCGATGGCCCTCTGGTTAACATCTTCTGGAATGGACAACTGTAAACTTTTCTCTCTCCTATTGCTTGCCTGGAAACATTATTCTGCACTGTAGTATAACACTACTAATGTATGGAAAACTATGAAACAATAAAGGAGTCTGTATAGGCCAGTGCTCAGCAGTGCTTGAATTAGGTGTACAATCTGCATGTCTGTATTTACTGGCATGAGGAAAGACTTTTTCAGAAAGAAAGGAGAGTTGCTGCGATTGGTGGGATGGGTGTCATTGCCTTTGTTCTTTTTTCAAGAGTCCTTTGGATTTGTTAGTAATGATAGGACAGGTGATACAGGAGATCATTTCATTTGGATAAGAGGAGAACAGTTCAAGGACTAGACGAAATGCATTTCTCAAAGGAAACCCTTTCACAGTCATGCATCTTCGACTAGAATGTCACTAGTACTTGTCAGCGAAGGAGGTATTGTCAATAGGAGTATGCTGTTCATTGAGAGAACAATGGAAAGGTGGCAGAGGCATTTGTGTATGTTTTGAAAAATAAACCTGTTGGCCAGCATTAGGGGAAAATACTAGTACAGATTTATAGTAATTCTTAACAGAAAGTTTACGATGCAGAAAATTTGGTGGTGTGTTTGACATTTTCTTGGCATTATATCTATCCTCAGAAAAGAAATATAAATGCTAAATTGAATGTGAATATTTATATTTCACCTTCTGGCTTTTCTGCTCCGGACTGTAACAGATCTCCAGGAACTGAATTCCTGATATGAATCCAAGTCTTTCTGAATTTGCCTATCTGTAGGTAGGGCCCTACCAAACACATGGTCATGAAAAAGTGTCACGGACCATGAAATCTGGTCTTTTGTGTGCTTTTACCTTATACTATACAGATTTCATGGGGGAGGCCAGCATTTCTCAAATTGGAGGTCCTGACCCAAAAGGGATTTGCAGGAGGGTCACAAGGTTATTTTAGGGGGGTTGCAGTATTGCCACCCTTACTTCTGCACTGTCTTCAGAGCCGAGTGGCTGGAGAGCAGTTGATGTTGGCCGAGTGCCCAGATCTGAATGTAGAACCCCGCCAACAGCAGCACAGAAGTAAGGGCAACAATACCATACCATGGCACCCTTTACTTCTGCACTGCTGTCTTCAGAGCTAGGCGGCCGGAGAGTGGCAGCTGCTGACTGAGGGCCAAGCTCTGCAGGTAGTAGTGCAGAAGTAAGGCTAGAAATACCACACCATGCCATCCTTAACTTATGCACTGCTGCTGGCAGCAGCTCTGCCTACAGAGCTGAGTTCTTGGAGAGCAGAAGCTGCTCTCCAGCTGCCCAGCTCTGAAGGCAGCACCACCACATGCAGCAAAAGTAAGGGCAGAAGTACTGCAACCCTCCCCCTACAATAACCTTGCGACCACCCCACAACTCTTTTTTTGTGTCAGGACTCCTACAATTACAACACTGTGAAATTTCAGATTTAAACAGCTGAAATCATGAAACTTGCTATTTTTAAAATCCTATGACCATGAAATTTACCAAAATGGACCGTGAATTTGGTAGGGCCCTAGGCATGAGACTACCCTAGAGGTATAAAATAGATTAAAAAATAAATCTTTCACAGATTAACAAGGGCTTTTCTTTTCTCTGTCTCTCATGCTCTTCCTGTTTTAAGACAGACAAAAGTTGTGAATTAGGTACAAGGAACAATGTTACATTCACTTAATCTACTTGGTTTGCTATACTTGCATAAAATGTCTCCTTGCTGGACTGCTCTGAGCACTGCGGTGACACAACCCTTTATGAACATGTTTAAATGTGCCAGGTGAGCAATGAGCTCTGTGGCAATCCCTGGAGGGATTTCAAACAGCTGGTGGCTTTCCCATCCAAAAAGAAGCCACCTCACCCACATACACACAGCAGAAAAAGCAAACTTCACTGGGGCTGTGGGAGAAAAAGATGCAGACAGAGAAACATGTTATACTTTTTTTCAAGAGAAAGATCAACAATTGTAACGCTAGCTACAGACATTTATATTGCAGCCTATCGGTATAATGTAAGGATCAAATGGCCTGGTTGCCTGTCTTGGGTCTTCGATGAGGAAAACATGTCCTGCTTAGGATACTCTTCTGCCCCACCTCCCTGCTCTGTTATCTTATCAGTATTTCCACACAAGGGCCTCATCTATGGGGAATGATGGGGACATCTAACCAGTTGCTAGGTAACAACCTTTGCATTCTTCCTAGCTGTTAGTGGCCTCAGCTATTGGTCTAGGATAACCGTTCAGGTCAGTCATGGAGATCCGGCTAGTTGCTGAGAATGTATGTCATCTGGGGACACATCCCTAGAGGATTTCAGAGAGTCTGCCTACCTGACATTCTCTTGGACCCAGTGGTTGACCTCATGGGGGGGTTGGCCAGGAATGAACCAATTAAGCTCATTACAGTATCACTGTCAAGCTCAAAGAGAAACTGCCAAGTCTAGCTAAACTTTCATGCTGAAAACATACTTTCCAAACTGAAAGCATATTTACCCCAATCTTATTTAAGCAGAAATAACTAGTTCAGTGTTTTCAATTCCCACTGTAGAAATCCACTAAATTATTGCACATGTAACCTGAGCCTTATTCTTGACTTTAGCACTCCATGGAAATTCTCAGGTTTGTACCAGACTTGTGACACACTAGCTCATTATTTCTTTACTTCCTGTTTCAGAATAAGTTACCAGAAAAACAGTTGTAATCTGTTTACAATAGACTGCTTAACCAGTTAAATTATACTAAACTCCTCTAATATATGCAAACAGTGTAGAAGTACTCCACGCAAGATTTATGCACTGAGTACATAAAAACTTGAAACCTATATTCCAAAATTCATCATATCCCCTTTGAGTTTGATTCACATTTTGAATAAAATTTCAGTTCATTCCCCTCTCAGAGTTAAACTGTGCATACTCATATGCATATTCAAACAAATATGTGAAGATATAGATACTCTGTTTTTCAAGTACAAGGGCACAATCCTTCTAGGAAGAAATATAAAATGCAGCAAACATCTTTTCATTCAATTTTTGTACCTTAACAAAGTTTTGAGTCTCCTCATTTCTCTTTAGTAACTGCTTGGATGTGGGTAACAACTTAAACAAGAAAAGGCATGCCAAATAATATATCTGGTACACTTGTCCTCTTGGTGGAGTAGACATTGAGTTACCATTTTATTAAGAAATGGAAAGCAGGCATCGACAAAAGTTACAATCATGGAACCCATGACTTCAAGGAACAGTTTCCAAAATGAAGAGGAAGACCTATGGAAAGAACAAGCAAATAACATTCTTGTATTTTCCACTCAATATTTTGATTATTTATAATATCCTCCAATAGGTACAGTAGAGAAACTACTGTGATGCATGATGAAAAGTAGCTAGTCCCTTTTTACAATAAGAGTGTACAGGTTTTACCTGTGAATCATGTATCTGCACCTCAGATACACCAACCCAAGCTGCAGGTCTTGTTACCTACATGACAGGCTGTAGCACAAAAGAACTGACACAACTTTTAGTGCCAAGAATCTTTTTCTCCCGCAGTCTCACACCTCTGTCCCAAGATGAGATTTCTATATCATTCAGAGACAAAGAAGATCCTAACAATAAAAACATCATAAACTAACTTTGTAAAATGATCTCTGAAACTAGAATACGAAATTCAATCCCCAAATGAAACAAAATACAGAGGGTCATACCACAGATCTAATCAGGGAAGGACATTCTGGATTTATATAACTTCACACTGCTGCAGATGCAGTACAATGTTTATAGGTTAAGAAATCTGGGCTGAAGGGATCAGACTATAAGTCTCTTACAAAGAGAAAAAGGGTTACTTTTGGGGGAGGGATACAGTTCTGAAATGCAGCAACCACTTCATGTGTAGAAGTGAAAGTATCCTGCCTAAATAGCGCCTAGTAAATGAAGGCAAGTCCTTGCAAAAGTCTCCTACCAAGGGGCTCGTGAAGAGGTCCATGTCTCTTCAATAGAAAGATCAATAATGCTGCCTCTAAACCATATCACTACGCTTAGCAGAATTCTCAGAGAATTTAAACTTAACCCTATAGTCCTTACCTGTGATATATTTTGAACAGACCATTTACAATCTATATAGAGTGCCAAGTACACTCCTAGTCATAGAACATGTGGGCAAATGGTTAGAGAACAGAACTCAGAGTCAGGTTCCATTCTCTGCCACTGATTTGTGTGTGACCATGGTGAAATCACGTAACTGCTATGTGTGTCAGCTTTCTGTATCTGTGGAATGTGTACAATAAACAACTTACTTTCCATTGTAGTTCGTTAATTAAATGTTTATGATGCACTTGGAGATTCTTACAGAAGTGCAAAGTATTGGTATCATTTTCATCACCATTATTAGAAAATGTGGGGCAAAAAAAGTACCAAAAGGAATCTCTTCGGATTCCCCTCTTTGGCAAGGAGGGCAGCCAGACAGCTGGCGGACTGAGGTGGGAGGAAGCATCTTGTTAGTTAGGAGATAAAGCCTTTCAGACAGACTCCGAGAGGGAACACTAAAACTAATGGGGAAACAATAAGGTGGCAACTTGGAGGAAATCAATAACTAACAGGTGGTCACCCATCTGATCTTGTTCTTATTACACTACTGTGAATGCTAAGCACTGAAATCAACAGGCAATCTTTTGTTGAGGCTTACTGAAGAAAAAGTAGCACATCACCTGCAGACTCATGTGACTAAAAACCCTCAACTACACTAAGGAGAATTTCTGCCTAACTGGCAATACAGACAGAAGTAGTTTCTAGAAAATGGCAAATTTCAAGACATCTGAATCTGGCTACATCTCAAGAGACTTTTCAGTCCACCGAAAGCAGAAACATAATCCCATGTAGTATGTAACTACTCCTAATTCTGACCCCAACTAGTATGGAGACATGCAGGTATATGCAAAAATAATGGAAAATAGTTAACTAAATATTTTAAAAGCCTTCAAAAGGTATTGAAGATTCTTCTGAAATAAGCAAAAGCAGGGGAAGAGAAGGTTGGGTTTTTTTAATCCAGTTTGTCCATTGCAAATATTTGCTCTTTTAGACTTTAATAACTTGTTTTTCGGAACCACACTCACTCACAAAGCAACCCGTCAGGATAAGATGGTCCTGGAAACAAGAGATCAGAGATTTGTGGCAAGTTTTGCCATTGACAACTTGAGCAGGTTTGTGATCCAAACTCTTTGAATCCAAGCTGTGGTTAAAAGTGTGCACCTCCAGTCTTATGTTTCTGGATTTTGAGAGTCATCTAGCATATATGTACCTGTGACCGACAGGGAGAACATATCATCCCCCTTTGGACCAAGATGAAGAGATCATCCATTAAGAATGCATCTGGTGTCCAATGGAATGTCAGGATCACTAGTCACATCTGAAATTACTGGAACTACACCAATTAATACCTGCTGAGGATCAGACCCATGGAGTCCACTTTGAACCATTTGAGTAAATGACATTATTTCAACTTTTTAAGTCTATGATGATATATCTATGAGGACTCCCTCCCCAAAATGTGCCACTGAAATTTGGCCAGTGATAGCTTTACAGAAGGAAGACTGACTGTAGGCCTTTGTGAGGACCTGGTAATTGCAACCTCCAAACCCAGTAAAAATTATGACTAGAGTAAAATGACCTCACCCTCCAAGGCATCAGAAACACTCACAGTGGGAGACAATCTAAACACACCCACCATCTGGTTTGCATCTAAGTGTTTTTCTCTAGCTGGAAAACACTTTCCTCAGACCAATGAGTTGTCAAAGAGATTGAATTGCACTCTGGTTCCAAGAAATAGGACCTTGCGCCAGTACAGGCACCACTACTATAGGAAGCTTCAGTAAAATTCCAATAAATAAGTACAGTATTTTTTGCCTTGTGAAATTTTTACAGAAGTCTGAAGTTAGCTACTGTAGAGTAGGAGCATGATGCTGCTGCTGTTGCACTCTGCAGTCTACCAAAGACTTGGGAAGAGATGGCAGAGGATGGGGCAAACTGATCTTTGGACCAAAAATTAGTCCATCATTATTATATCTAGTGTTCACTGTAGATCACTCACGTAGGAGGATTTTCAACTAAGCAGTCTGGATTAGTAGACCTAAAGAATATGTAAATCTTAACTTTAATCACAATCAGGACATTTTCAGAAATTCTGAATTATTATGTTTCTGTATCTATTGAAAATACACATTACTTCTTGTGGGCTCCCTTAGCAAAATTCACGGCTTGAGAGTTCACTTCTCAGCTACACATTCCACCATCAAAATAAAATCTTTCAAAATTCAGGAAGTTACACTTCCATTTAGTTTCATTCTTTTACTCTACACTGAATTCCAAGCATAAAGCAAACTCTCTTAATACCACCGCCTCACACTGACACAGCAATTTCATATCCAAGTGTTGTGCTAACTACTAAATATAAGCATAATTTCAGTGATCACTGATATGCATGCAGCTACCTCTGGGTGATAAAGATTAGTCTTTCCAAACTGGTTAATTCATGGCTCTACCTTTTTCCAAAAAAAGCTCATTCAAAACAATTTCTGCAAGCATACAAGAAAAGAGAGTTAAATCAGGCTTTGTAACCATATGAGGAAACATTTTCAGCAGAACTGATTTAGCTGGATAATTTCTACATGAGATGGTGCCCATATCATCCATGCTGAACATTTACCCTATATATTTACATGCTATTCCCCCCCGCTCCTCCCAACGTGGGTACAAGCTCGACTGTGTGGAAAATCATTTATTAGTTAACACATTTGGCAGAAATCTTAGAGGACATAATAAACAGCAGATTTATTAATTAAATCTTACCACAGTTAAACCCGTCTTTTCCATGTGCAGCCTAATATCAGGTATATTCCACTAAGTTCCTTCAAAATGAAAGCCTGCCCCATACTATGCTATTTGCCTTGACTCTTCTACTTTTGGCTACAAAAACATTTACCAGTTGCACCAATATTTGAGTGCTAATTTGTCATTTCAGAGTTTAGAACAAACTGAAGTTCCAGCCATGACTCACAGCTTCTTTCTAAACGTAGGTAAAAGTGAAGTAATTTGATTTACCTTCAGTAATTTTACACAGCTCTCTTATTAGGTTAATTTACAAATAACGCAGCATTACAATGTCTTGCCAGCAAGACAATTCAAAGGCTTCTAATGGCACCTGTATACCAATTGGAGAGTCAAACTGCCAATGACAGATATAAAAGTACAGGCAAAAAAAGTGGCATTGTGTGTATTAAAAACAGAGAGTGATAGTATTCAATGTAAAGTAACTTGCCAATTTAAATACATAATCTTTCATTTTTTGAAGCTATTATTTTGAGATTGTAGAAATTTCCCTTACAACACACACAGACTTAATCTTCCTTTTTCCTTCAAGATCATTCTTCATTGGATATTCAGGACACTGTCAACATCAGCCTAGATATACTTTTAATCTGTTCAGATAAAACACTTCCATACAGCCTAAATCTTTGTTTTATACTCAGCATGCTTATTTGTTAAGTTATCTCAAATTGTACAAAGGAGTAAGATTGGAAAAATGTCTTACAAGCATATGTATAGTACATACGAACGGTGGATATTAAGATAAAATATTAGCAAAGCGCAAATCTTGCATGACCAATTATTTCTTAAACTGTTGCAGATGAGTGAAATCAAGTAGATGCTGACGGAAGTCAGACCACTCAGTTTTAATTCTGTACTGTCAGTGCTATTAAGCACTCCCAGTATTCACAAAGGTTGTCCAATTTTGCTTATTTAGTGTTTGGCAGTGTGCAATAAAACATCCCAGTCACCTGCTGCAAGCATGTTATAAAATCAGTTATTTTAGACACAGAACTTGCATCAGTAATACTAATTCTGCAATCAAAGAAAAAAAACATTTTATCCTGGGTACCACTAACATCATTTGGAATGTCTCATCTCAGAGATACACACTGATAAAAATCATACAATATAGGGTATTGTTATATATGAAATATATAGTATTTATGTCAATATAGGTGAATCTTGCTGAATGGTGATTTTACCAATGACATTTACCAGAAGACATTCGTTTTTATTACTATTTTTATAAGGATAAAACCTAGAGGCCCAAATCAGAGACCAGGGTCCCACTCCCACTGTGATAGGCAGTGCAAAAGAAAAAAAAAAAGAAAAAAAAAGAAAAGAAAAGATGCATTCCCAAAGAGCTTTTAATCTTTATAAGATTTCTCCAGCTTTAAAAAGAAAAGCACAGTAGCATGATATATGTTAGATTTCAAACACAGCACATAGGAAACAAACCCCTTGATAAAGAAATGAGATTTTACAACTTCCTAGTAATGTGTTATTCTTAATTTTACACATATCTACCTATACTATAAGGGCAGGATGCTGAAATTGGGAGCTGCGTTCATGATCAAAACATTTGCCTAAGTAACCTTATTCTTGTACTGAGTAACATGGGTTATGCTGCATACACAAGACTAAATTTGTGAGAAATACGTAAGATGATCAGAGCTCCAGTACAAATCAGTTGCAATACTGTTTTCATCCCTTGTAAACTGTAATGATATATATGAGCACCACTGTTTTCAACTGAAGCCTGACATGAATTGTCAAAAACATTGCTCATAAGGATACGAAGAAGAAGAAAAATGCTGAGCAGCAGCTGTCACAGTGTAGGAGGACGTAGATAGAAACCAGAGGGAAAAAAAAGGGCAATGATTTTTAAAATGTTTTGTCCAGATAAATGAAATTCAAACCAAATCATTCTTTTCAAAGTAGGACTCTTTTCTAGGTTTATTTACATTATTCTGACTAATTTTATGACTCACTCTCTTATTTTATTATGTTTATTCTGTTTCTTAGACAGCTTGTATAAAAGTTTTGATGAAAGACTTCTCCCCCACTGCAGAAAAAGCAATCACGTGGCTATTTTGAAGAACACAGTGACATCTGTTTATGCAAGTATATTAAATGTTAAATGCTAAATAAGTTGCAAGTTTACTCACCAATCTTCCATGCACTGGTAGCCCTCAGCACCTATTCAGAACCAGTTTCAAGTCTAAAACTTAGTACATTGTGCCTGAACTGCTCCCCTTTGTAATTCTGAAAAAATTATTGAAAGGGTGGCATTAAAGCCAATCTTGGAAGCCTCTTGGCTATATCCATTCTCTTGCCAGAGAAAATTATATTTGGCAGGGGAAGGGACAAAGTGCAAAATTTTAAACAAAGAATGTAATTTAATACAGCATGGTTTCAAATTAAATTCTGCTTAAAATGAGTTGCAGAGCTTCATTGTCTAGATTTACTGTACCAATTCCATTTTATTTTGGTTAGTGTCATTTGTTTTACATGTACAGACACATTTCCCTGCCAACGTGCTTCACCCTGATCTGGGGAAGAAGAGGAATCTTCCTCTAGCGACAACAAGGATAGTTCACTCTCCATTGTCCATGCAAAACTTGGCCTGTGCTGAGTCTGCCACTTAGTGCATATCATGGTGCTCAATTTATGATGTGGGAGCACTAGCTGAAACTCACCAAATTAATCTCATAGAGGGGCCAATATTTATTACATCGGAACAACTTTCAGTTCCCACTGAGGTGAGCAGAATTCAAACTGATGGCATGTGTAGCTCATTCAAGAGGGGATACCATAGATATGTTGCATTATGTTCACAAAATTATGTTACAAGAATATTAAGGTTGCAATGTCAAGTCCTCAAAAGTCAAGAAGTGCCAAAATTAAGGTTGCCCATGAAACCTTATAGCTGGCTCCTTGTGTGTGTATGCAGTGCAATAATGACTTTAATTACATGATCACCCACTTTTTTCTTTCCTGGGTCATTCAGAAGGTTTGAATTCAGGGCCTTGAGATCCACTTACCTCTGTAACATCTACAGGAGGACACAGAGATTACACAACTATTTGTGAAACAGAAGTAGAATGTTAGGTATCAGGATTCCTACGTTCTTCTGCTAGCTCTGAGAGCAATGTGTTGGTTGAGGAATACAGAAAGTATAACAGAACATACATTTCACACAATCAATCTGAAAGGCAACATTCTTCAGTGGAGGAGCCTTGTGTCTGTCAAAACAAAGACTTGGATTCTATTCCCTGCTCTGCCTGAAATAAACTTGGGTAAAATCTCAGTTACTCTGTTTATAAAATAATGGAACTGTGCTTACCACAGAAGTCCTAAGGCAGGAAAATGAGGCCTTGGTCTATAAAAGAGTTGTGAACTACTCAAAAATATTAACACCTATCCATAGAAGAAAACCCACTGTCTACTAGCTTCCATCCCAATGCACCTTCCTTAGGCCAAATGGTATTCTGAATTCAATGTCTCCCCCTACCCCCTACCACTAACCAGTGGCAGGCATTATAAAATTTTCAGTTGCACCAAACTTAGTTGGTCTGACATTTTTGTATTCATAAACTGCATTGTAATCTTCATTTCATGTGCCTGTGGAGTTCACCTTGGAAAAGCGAGTCCCAATTTACACAAACTGAGCTAAAGTGCATTTAGCGACAACACACATTATTCCCAATTAGTGTGTTGGAGCACAGATACCAGGCCAAGAGACGGAGGGAGAGATGCTAATGTAACACATCAACAAGCACTAATAATCTGCTGCAGGAATTTGGAGGAAACAAATTAGGAAAAATAATCAGGCCTTGGCTATCATGATATGAAATGTAGTTAATACATGTTAATTTATTTATTTTACAAATTAAAATTGCCTCATGTCTTGTGCATATGCTAACAAACTATAGCCTGCATTAGCCAGAAAGCCTCTCAGCTTTTTTTTCTACTTCGGCAAGAATTTCAGTAGAAACTTGTTTAACTCTGTGCAACATCCATTTATTCTTGAATAGATGTTCTGAGTCATTCCAACCCTCTATCCTCTACTGGCCAGTGAGGGACATTGCAAGGATGGTCTTCCTAAGTAGCTCCTCCACCTGCCACTATATTAAAAATATATCACATTTTCTAACATTTACTCCTTTTTACAACTGGTGACAAGTAAACTCCTAGCCCAAAATTTCCACAAAAATGGAAAGGAAAGGGAACTTTTAAGGAAACACTATTATACAATTGGAAGGGTACATTTTACTGAGCTACTCTCATCCATAATTGAGTTTGCCTGGTTTACCTGAGGAAACCAGCTTTCCACAAAGCTTAAATGAATTCAAGGTCATTGAGAAATAAAAAAAGATTAATCTGCTGCTCTCATAGTAGACTATGTTCTCAGCGTGAAGCCAATAGGGACCAAAAGTGCTAACTGTAACCTGCAAACAGCCTCTGTGTTTCATGGACCGAGTGATAAAGACAAATGAGAATGGTCCTTTGAAAGTATGCACCTGTGCAGGCGAGCACTATTGCTGAATGTTCAAGTGAAAGGATAAAAGAGGAAGAACACTAGCTGCATTTCAAAGCATTAAAAAAACACGCACGAGCCTTTTACATCACAATAGTATTACGCATAACAGACGAATGACATATTATATGCACTTTGGCTGCATATTTAAAAACAACCGGAATCCTGATTTTATATGAAATTCATGTCTCATTTGAAGAGTTAACAGACTAATGGTTCCATTATGATTTGTGTGTGTGTGTGTTTTTCTAACCCTGGAGATCTTTTGCATCACAAGCCCAGTGACTACTCCATATTTTGCCCAAAAAATACTAAAAATGAATTTATTAATGTAAAAATGAATGTAAACTAGAATTTGTCCAAACATAAATTTAATGCCTATTTCAAACACAGATGTGAAGATTATCATTCTTCACTTGACAGAAAGACAGCATCCGAAACTAGTGCAAAGAAAATATTTGGATTTTTTGGAAATGGCATTCAAAATCTAGAATCTGTTTCAATCTAGCAAGATTATCCGGCCTACCATGGACCTAAATCTCTTACCCTGGGTACACTTTTGATTGTCATAGATAAAAAGCGTTCACTAATTGCACTAAAGGAAAGAGTAGGCATAGGAGCCCCTCAGTCAGCATCTCACTAGTTCAGGATTAAGCCAAACCATCCAGTGTGAGACAAACCCAGATAAATCCTAAAACATCAACTCTCCTTTTTCCAGCAGGTACAACTCTCTCAACCTAGTATGTGCCCCATGTTAATGCTCTAAAAACTGGCATTTCTGATTCCTAACACAGCTTCCTCTACATCATCTATTGCTGGCAGTCTCTACTTTGTTTTACATTAGAACCATCTGTTCAAATTCCCTTTAAACACTGCATTTCACACCCATGCCTAGAGCATACTTGCTATATTACAGAACGTATATTATACATCTCAAAGACTACCTGGTAGAGACTCTAATAATACTTCGCATGTATATAGCACCTTTCATTTGAAATCTTCAAAGCACTTTACATAGATTAATGAATTAAGCCTCACAACAGCCCGGCAAGATGGAGTACTCCCGGGCTTGACTCCTCGAGCCCAGGGGCACCAGGAACTGCCATTCATACTCTTCTCGTTCCTGAGTTCAGGTAGTATTTACCCCCAAAGGAGAGTTTACAGCAGAACTACCCCCTCCCCTTGCTGGGGGGCACTCCATCAAGTGGAAGTATCATTAAATTCTGGCCAGCACAGACTGCCAAGGAGATGTGATAAATTAGACCTCCTGTTGGACCAAAGTTTGTGTGCAAGCACATTGCCTCCTCACTCCAAGTGGAGTTCCCTCTACTGGGACTGTGTAGCCTAGGTAGCACTAGTGGAAGCCAGGATATCAACTGAACCCATTATTTCCAGATGAGGAAACGGACAGAAAATAAGCAACGCATTCAAGAAAAACTGTAAATATAACCCAGTTCTGCACTTTAAGCAAAAACCCCGTCCTTCCTCTTTTAGGCCAGAGATGTGCCTGAAAGGTAATGAAAAGTGGTTTATTTTTTTAGCATTTGGTGCAAAGTCCATGTCTTCATCCAAACGTTGAAGTGTGAAGTCTCTATATAAAATATGGAAAATGTTTTGACTAGTCTCGACATAAATGGCTAGCATATTTATCTATCAGTTGCAAAAAAAAATAAAAAATAAAAAATAAGATGTTGCTAAGAACTAGATAGCGGTCCTAAAAATCAATGTCCTCCAGTGGAAGACCCAAACCCTTTAAACAGATATGGACAGTCTTCCAAAAAATGTATTAATTAAAGTGACCGATGGGTAATTAATACAGATATATATTTTAAGTTCTAAATGCATTTTCAATCATGATCCTCATCACCATAAAAGACATCATTAACTGATCTGCCAATCCGCCTTATATGTGCCATATAAAACAATCTAGAAGGTATATTAAGTTTGTTTGTTTTTTTAAATCAAAGTTTCCCATTAGACCTTTCCAGTGACTACCTCCCATTCCCTATTTTAGGGAGGAATATAAAGAGGGGTGGATTTGGCAGGGGGTCCTAATGAAGTCTGGCAGTTAGTTACTATGAATCTACTTCTATCCTGGAGTATTTCAACTCACATTTTTTTCTCTAGCACCGTTTTTGACAACTTTTGAAACATTTTCTCTGGAGAGCAAACAGGCAAATCAGACATCCTCCTAAGGGCTGCAATTAAATATTTCTCCCTGTGAAGATCCACTGGAGCTGGAGGGGTTTCTGCAGTCCCTGGATCAGAAGTCGTCACAGGATATTTTTTTTAAGCACATTCCCACCAGCACCCAATCTCTTGCAGTCCCAAAAAGACTCCTAGAATTACCTGTCTTTTAGTTTTTCACATAAACATATCCCAGTAAAGGCCACCATGGAAGCCTCACTTTAAAACACAAAAACATGCATGCTAATGTATCGGTTAGTTTACAGAGAACAGAGATGGGACTAATAGCTGCACCCAAGCACTCCCCAGGGGGTGCTCTGCTAGCTTAACTAGAAGACGAGCCACACTAGCTCATGCCAACAGAGACAGAGAGTTATACATATTCTTTGTAGCACATTAGCAGCAGAACATGCTGCCAGCATGAGACCTGACTATTGTGCTTTTTATTAGAAATAACTTTAATAGAATGGAGCTTTTTGTAGGAGTTGAATCCAACCACAGTATCTTGTGTGTCTAATTACTGTAAATTATACAAGAACTTAAAGTTAAGATTTTTAACAAAGATCGTATATGTCTCCTGTATTATACAGGAGGGTCATAATGCTCTAGCCAGAATATTGCTTTAGTCCTAGCACTGCACAAGACTGATTTGAGGAAAACTGAAACATAACATTTTGAACTAAATCTGGTCAAATATCAAAATTAGTACTCATTGAACTAACTAAAGTTTAATATTACCATAATGCAATAAATATTACATTTGCTACATAGGCTGGCCAACTATGGAGGTGGTTGACTGTTGGAAAAAAACACATTAGTCAAAAAAATTGTAGAAGTCAATGAATATTTGCTTATTGAATACTATCCAGCCAATTTTAATATGAACAATGGCTAATATAATTAGAGACAAGGGGCTTTTGATTTTCAGTTTGTATATTACTGTTCACCAGATATTCCTCAATATTAAACTGTGGATTTAGAAAATGTAAGTACATGAACTTAAACTAAATACAAGCAGAAAATGGAAAATATTAAATAGGAGTTGGTACCTATTTTATTACATCGTTTCCCCAGATTAAAGGCCAATTCTGGTAATCCCCCTATAGATAGGGCCCTACCAAATTCACAGTCCATTTTGGTCAATTTCATGGTCATAGGATTTTTAAAACTGTTAATGTCATGATGTCAGCTATTTAAATCTGAAACTTCACAATGTTGTAATTGTAGGGGTCCTGATGCAAAAAGGAGTTGGGGGGTGGTCTCAAGGTTATTGTAAGGGGGGGAGGGTGTCCGTTATTGCTACCCTTACTTCTGCACAGCTGCGGGTAGTGGTAGCACTGCCTCCAGAGCTGGGGAGTGGCAGCTGCTGGCCATGAGCCCACCTCTGTAGACAGAGCCGCTGCCAGCTGCAGTCCAGAAGAAAGGATGGCATGGTATGGTATTGCCACCCTTACTTCTGTGCTGATGCTGGCAGGGCTCTGCCTTCAGATCTGGGCACCCAGCTAACAGCCAACGCTCTCCAACTGCCGAGCTCTTCAGGCAGCGCATAAGTAAGAGTGGCAATACTGTGACCTTCTAAAATAACCTTGTGACCCCACCACAAATCTCTTTTGGGTCAGGACTCCCAATTTTAGAAATGCTGGCCTCCCCCATGAAATCTGTATAATATAGAGTAAAAGCACACAAAAAAAACACAGATTTCATGGTCCGTGACACTTTTTCATAAGCATGTATTGGTAGGGCTCTACCTATAGATAAGAATTCAAGTCTTTCTGACTTTGCCTACCAGGAGTTCAGCGCCTGGAGTTCTGTTACAATCCAGAGCAGAAAAGCCAGAAGGTGAAGTATTCACATTCAATTCAGCATTTATATTTCTTTTCTAAGGATAGATATAATGCTAAGAAAATGTCAAACACTTAACACCAAATTTTCTGCATCATAAACCTTCTGTTAAGAATTACTATAAATCTGTACTAGTATTTTCCCCTAATGAAAGCAAACAGGTTTATTTTTCAAAATATACACAAATGCCTCTGCCACCTTTCCATTGTTCTCTCATTAAACAGCATACTCCTACTCGCAGTGCCTCCTTCACTGACAAGTACTAGTGACACTCTAGTCTAAGGGTACGTCTACACTGCATGATTATTTCGAAGTAGTTTAAACCGATATTACGAAACCGATGTTATAAAATCCGCTGGCCCCAGCGTTTTGGAGCTACTGCTATTAACGGGGCATCTACTACCCATTGAACGCCGAATTTGGGCACGGGAAACAAGCACAGACTGGTGGGACCGCATTGTTTTGACGGTGTGGGACGATTCGCAGTGGCTGCGAAACTTTCGCATGCGTAAGAGCACTTTCTTAGAACTTTGTGACATGCTTCCCTGCCCTGAAACGCCGTAATACAAACATGAGAGCAGCCCTCACAGTGGAGAAGCGAGTGGCAATAGCCCTCTGGAAGCTTGCAACGCCAGACAGCTACCGGTCAGTCGGAATCAATTTGGAGTGGGCAAATCTACTGTGGGGGCTGCAGTGATGCAAGTAGCCAAAGCAATCGTTAAGCTGCTGCTACGAAAGGTTGTGACTCTGGGAAACGTGCAGGTGATAGTGGATGGCTTTGCTGCAATGGGTTTTCCGAACTGTGGTGGGGCCATAGATGGAACCCATATCCCTATCTTGGCCCCAGAACACCAGGGCACCCAGTACGTGAACCGCAAGGGGTACTTTTCAATGGTGCTGCAAGCACTGGTGGACCACAAGGGACGTTTCACCCACATCCACGTGGGATGGCCAGGAAGGGTTCATGACGCTCGCGTCTTCAGGAGCACTAGTCTGTTTAAACGGCTGCAGCAAGGGAATTACTTCCCAGACCAGAAAATAACCGTTGGGAATGTTCAAATGCCTATAGTTATCCTGGGGACCCAGCCTACCCCTTGATGCCATGGCTCATGAAGCCATACACTGGCAGCCTGGACAGTGGTCAGGAGCTGTTCAACTACAGGCTGAGCAAGTGCCGGATGGTGGTAGAATGTGCATTTGGCCGTTTAAAGGGTCGCTGGCGATCATTACTTACTCGCTCAGACCTCAGCCAAACCAATGTCCCGCTTGCTATTGCTGCTTGCTGTGTGCTCCACAATCTTTGTGAGACTAAGGGGGAGACATTTATGGCTGGGTGGGAGGCTGAGGCAAATCACCTGGCCGCTGAGTACGAGCAGCCAGAGACCAGGGCGATTAGAAGAGCACACCACCTGGAGGCGCTGCGCATCAGAGAAGCCTTGAAAACGAGTTTCAGCACGGCCCAGGGTACGGTGTGACTGTTTGCTTCCCCTTGATGAACCCTCCGCACTTGATGGACTTATTCAGTGTAAGCAACCCACCCTCCCCCTTTTCATTACAGGTTGGCGAAGGAAATAAATTCTGTATCGTTTAAAAATCATTTATTATTCATTAAAAGTAATTATGCATCTGTTAAAAATCATGAGTTTTTCCTTACTAGATTTCCCTGTAAGCAACCCACCCTCCCCCTTTCGATGTATTCTGTATTACAAAGGAACTATAAAAAAAGGCAGAGAATTAGGAAGGTGTCCCTGACTGCTGTGCTTTGGAAGGAGGGGGAAGGGAAAGGCTACTAAGCACATTGTAGCGTAATTACAGCCTTTTCCTTGAACTCTGCAGGGGTGTGGAGGAGTAGGCGGGTGCAGAAAGCCTTCCCCACGCGTTCTTACACGTCTGGGTGAGGGAAGATATGGGACGTGGGCTTGCAGGGAGGTTATACAGGGGCTGCAGTGGCACTCTGCTACTGTGCTGCTCTTCCTGAAGATCCACCATGCGTTGGAGGATTTCAGTTTGAGAACGCAGCAGATCCAGCGTTGCTTCTCTCCAACGCTGGTCTTCCTGCCTAGCCCTCTCAGATCGTTCACTGGCATCTTTCCTGTACTTTGCTACCACATCCTTCCAATCATTCTGTTTATCCCTCTCATTGCGTGTTACTTCAATAATTTCTGTGAACATTTCATCTCGCGTCTTCTTCTTCCTCCGCCGTATCACAGCACGCCCTCGTGATGGCATAGGGACTTCAGAGAAATGTGCAGCTGCATGGGGAAGGCAAACCAGGGTGATAAGTATGTGGAAAGATACCTTTTACAGAGCAATGATAGTACTCTTTCACATAGAACACTATCCACCTTACAGAGCACATGTGATCTCTATACAAGGTCGCATTTTGTATCGTTTAAATATTCAGTGTCTGTGTGACTGGTGTGGCACACACACAGACGCAGGTACGGCCAACCGTACGTCCACGCGGCGATGGTAAGTGAGGCTTTAAAATTTTGACTTCTCCGCCGTTCATATACACAGTGATCTATATGATGCCTTGCTCCTGTTAAGAGGAGCCTGCAAAGCCCAAACCCCCCTCTTTCACATCCACCAACACAGCGCATGGCTCCTATCATATACGATCGCTGCTAGTGATCACCCTACATCACCCCCCGCATCGCGTTGCTGGTAGCAGGGAAGAATCCTGCTTGCCAGACGCTGAAAACTCGTCGCTATCCCTCCTCCCATCCCCCCGCTCTGGCCAGTAGCAAAATCGCCATGTCTGCCCCCTATTTACATTCCTGATGTTCTACAAGGTAACAATGGATGATATCTCTCCTGACAATAGCACCGCAGGAGGCAGATCGTTTGTTTATGCAATGCCTTCAGTGCAATGCCTTCAATGCCTGCAGTACCAAATGTCTTGCAAAATGCATGGCGTTGAAAAGTTACCTACTATGGGGGACGGAGAAGGCTGTCTTGGCCAGAAATGTTCTCATATAGCATAAGGGTTTTTGAGTTCCTCCACGATCGATTCATGGACATTAATTTGGAGGATTTTCACTCCATCCCCAGACATGTTAACGAAATTTTCCTGTAACAGTAATGGCTGCGACTGCAGCAAAAGCCCTGGTGTCAATGCGATCTAAAAAAACCGTCTTGTTTTAATCCGTGTTTGTACAGAATGAAGGGACACTTACCGGAGGTCGCTTCCATGGCTTCACTGTCTGGGCTTCTCGCTTGGGAGCGCAGGGACTGTAATTCTTGGGTCTCAAAAAGATCCTGGCTGTTGGGGTTTACGGACTGCTGTGTGCTATCACCACGGTCATCTTCATCCTCAAATTCGTCTCCATCTTCCCCCTCGGCTACATCCTCAGAAACACTTGATATTTCAATCCCCAAAGTCTGAATCCACGGACAGGGGTGGGGGCACTGGTAGCGCTGAACCCCAAAATTGCATGTAGTTCAGCATAGAAGCGGCATGTTTTCGGCTCAGAGCCTGACCTTCCGTTTGCTTCTCTGGCTTTCTGGTAACCCTGTCTAAGTTCCTTCACTTTCACTCGGCACTGAAGGGAGTCTCTGCTGTGCCCTTTATCAGCCATAGACTTTGAAATTCTTTCAAAAACTTTTTCATTTCGTCTTTTGGAACGCAGTGCTGTGAGCACTGAGTCCTCACCCCAGATAGCGATCAGATCCAGAACCTCCTGTGTGGTCCAAGCTGGCGCTCTTCTTCGATTATCAGGAGACTGCATTGTGACGAGTGCAAATGAGCTCTGTGTGGTCACCTGTGTGTGTGCTGACCCTCACGGTGGACAATCAGGAAATGGAATTCAAAAGTTCGCGGGGATTCAGGCTTTTTCCTGTTTACCTGGCCAGTGCATCACAGTTTAGTGTCCGATGCTATCATGAGTGCCCCTGTGACAATGGTTCTGAAACCCAAATTGGGAGTGGCTCACTTGGGGCAGAGTCAATCGCTCCCTTCTGTTTCTAAAAAAAATTGAGTATGTCCTGCCTGGACTGTCATAGCCACGACTGCCTGCCTCCAAGTGCCCCCCCCCCCCGTTTATGTCACGAATAAGTCTATGTTTCTTATTCTTGTATTCCTCACGACTGCATGACAGAAATGGGGGGTGGGCCCTGCCACGGTAGCTGCAGAGGGTTGGGAGAGAAGTGAAGCAATGAGTGCGGTTCTTGCGGGAGAACCCCTGTTAATACAGCCACGGAGTAGCTGCGCTCTTCTAATACACTTGACTCTTCCTTCAGAGGAGTAGCCGTGTTAGTCTGGATCTGTAAAAGCAGCAGAGAATCCTGTGGCACCTTATAGACTAACAGACGTCTGTTAGTCTATAAGGTGCCACAGGATTCTCTGCTGCTTTGACTCTTCTTGTAGTCAGGACTGACTCTATTTTTAGACAGCATAAGGGAGGGATTGACTCAGTGGCCAGTGAGTCAATCCCAAGTTTGCTTTTGCGTTGCGCCCCCGGCTGATTTTAGCCAGGGGCACTCATGATAGCAGCGGACAGTTCAGAGAAGGAGAGATAACCGTCATGTCATTGCCAGTTTTCTCTGGCAGTAGACGGTACAGAACGACTGGTAACCATCTCTGCTATCATTGCAAAAGCAATTGAATGCTGGTGTGTAGCGCTCGAGTGTCGCCTCTGTCTCCACGGCATCTAGTACACAAATGGTGACGGGAAAAACAAAAAGCCGACGGTCTCTAGTGCTGCCGTGCTATTGTTTCTGCAAGGGCAATCCAGGAGAAAAATGTGCGAAAGGACTGTCTGCTGATGTTTTCCGGAGCAAGGAATGACTGACGACGTTTACCCAGAACCCCCCGCGACCATTAACATTAGCATCAGGGGCCGGGGGATCATGGAGGACGGAACGGGGGTGCTGAGGACTCCCGCTATCCCACAGTCCTCAGCAGTCTCTTAAAACTATTTGCATTCTTGGCTTAGCGCCCAGTGTCTGTAGCTTACAACACGGTGTCTTTTATGGTTCACGGAACAGCTATTCAGTTTCTTCCCCTACCCCAGCACGAGAAATGAAAGTTAAATAAAGCAATCCTTGAGTACTTACAATGTCACCCTCTTTGTACTGAATGCTACTGATAGAGGCGAATCTGCAGCACTGAAGAGCATTAGAGCTTTGCACAGTGGCAGTATCATAACCAATGAAGTTAATCTGAGGGTGTGATTATTGCTACTTGAAAATCTGCTCCCTTCCTGGTGGTAGATGGTACAGTACTACTGTAAACAGCAGAAACTGTTACCATCTCCCCTCTTTTTGTTACACTCACCAGTAAATGGGACAGAACGGATAATAACCCTGTGTAAATTTTTGAAAGGAAAATGGGGATTAACTCACTTGGGACTGGTCAATCCTGCCCTTTACGGTTAATAAAAATAGAGTCAGTCCAGACAAGAATAGGATACAGTGTATTAAAATCAGTGTAGCAGCACAGCGCAGCTGCTCCGCATCAGTATTCACAGAGGGAGCCGCTGCAAGTAACGCAACCGTTGCTTCCCACCTACCTGGGCTACCACAGCAGTGCCCCCCCCCCATTGTTGGCATGATGTTATGAAGAATGCATGAATAAGAATCACAGAGTAGTTACTGAGATCAAATGAGGGGGAGGGAGCCACCATGGGCTATGACAGTCCATGCAGTTCAGAATCTTTTCTTTACGCAAGAGAGGAAGGGGTCTGATGAAGCTCAGCCCCCAGGTGATAAGATGAAGACAGTTACCAGGCGTTCTGTACCATTCACTGTCAGAAAAAGGGAGTCATTCCCATTTTCACCCCGGAGCCCCCGGCCACACTCAGCCAGGAGCATCACTGGGCAGCCGTCTACCCCTGGGGAGGGGCAGAGGAGCGGATACTGCTCTTCACCGCAGCAGCATCGCGTCTGCCAGCAGCATTCAGTACACAGAGGGTGACATTTACAGTACTCAAGGAATTATTTATTTCACTTTTTTTTACCGTGCTGGAGGGGGAAAAAACTGACGAGCTGTTCCGTGAACCACGCAAGACACCGTGTATTACGCTGCAGACATTGGGCGCGCAGCCAAAAATGCAAATAGTTTTCAGAGACCGCTGTGGAGACTGGTAGCTGTAGTCCTCATTACCCCCTCCCTCCCTCCATGACCATCCGTTTGAGTGTCTGGCTTCCCGTTACTGTTGTCACGCACCGCTGTGTATCCTGTAGTTTATTTTTCAAAGGCTTTGGCATTTCCTGTTCTTTAACGGAGCTCTGATAAAAGAGATTTGTCTCACCATACAGCGATAACATCTGCTATCTCCCGTAAGGTTCAATGCAGGAGATACTTTTGCATTTGAACTGCATCGCCACCCGTGGTGATCAGAGCTGGACACGTGAAAGCAGGAAATGTCACTGTAAAGCTCTCGGGGATTTCCCTGTTTACCGGCACTCCGCATCCGAGTTCGGATTGCGGACCAGAGCGGTCAGTGGTGCACTGTCCTGCCTAGAATAATAGGCAAGTGTAACAGAGATCCAGTGTATCAGAGAGCACAGGTGCTCCGTGTCAGTATTCACAGGGGTTGCCCCTGCAAGAAGCGCACCCGTTGCTTTCCTCCTCCCTCAACCTTCCTGGGCTACCGTGTCAGTGCCCCTCCCCCGTTTGTGTCATGAAGTATTAAGGAATACCAGAATAAGAAACAGAGACTTGTTAGTGAGAGAAAATGATGTCGGGGGGGAGGCACTTGGAGGCAGCCTCCCGGGGCTATGACAGTCCAGGCAGAATGGACTCTATTTTTAGATACCATAAGGGGGAGAATTGACTCATTGCCAAGCGAGTCAATCCCAAATGTGATTGCAAAAATTTTTGAGCCCCAAGTTTCAATGATTAAGCTTGTTATTAGCCGTTCTGTCCTATCTACTGCTAGCGGTAGCAATGTTGCCTCTCGATGTTGAGCAATTAGGCGGTTTCTCCTGGATGGTGGGCAGGTCTGCAGAACTGTCTACCACCAAGCGCCCTCGTGTACCTCACATATGATAATTCCAAAGCACCTGCGCGTCTGCAGTAATGATCACAAGAGCCGTGAATAAACCAAAAACAAAATAACACAGATTTGTCCTCCCATACAGCGATCAGACCTAGTGATCCAGTCCGGTAAGACCGCATCAAAACATGCTGAAGCATACTTTGGATTGCAGAACTCTAGAACTACACCCCAGCCAGCCCCGCGGAACGGGACCAAGAGCACACTATCAACGCTAGAAATCACAAGCACCAGAAGCCAACAAGACCAAATTCAAACTTACAGAAGGATTCTCACACTATAATCCTAACTCCTAGCACACGCTCAAGCAACTCAACAAATCCACACGCAAAGATCATGCGTCAACCAGAAAGCGTCACCGCGCGAATGCACTTACTGAAGGCCATGCCGCATGCCAATACCCATAGCCCGACGGAAACACCAGGCGAATAGTCGAATTTCCGTCCCACACAAAAGACACCACCATCAACAAACAACCATCATTACAACGAACCCTAACAAGTATCACTACGGAGTTAGCGCTACTTCCGTTTGGGAGATTCCAAATCGATTTAAGGAGCGGTTAAGCTCGATATATTAAGGATAACGTCGTGGAAGGACAGACGTTAAATCGTATTCAGGTATATCAGCCATTAAACCGATTTAAAGTCGCAGTGTAGACCTGGCCTAAGATGCATGACTATGAAAGGGTTTCCTTTGAGAAATGCATTTTATCTAGCCCTTGAACTGTTCTCCTCTTATCCAAATGAAATTATCTCCAGTATCACCTGTCTTATCATTACTAACAAATCCAAAGGACTCTTGAAAAAAGAACAAAGGCAATGACACCCATCCCACCAATCGCAGCAACTCTCCTTTCTTTCCAAAAAAGCCTTTCTTCATGCCAGTGAATACAGACACGCAGACTGCATACCTAATTCAAGCACTGCTGAGCGCTGGCAACTAACTCCTATTGACTTAAATGGGAATTGCACATGCTCAGTAGCTACCAGATCACATCCTGTGGTTGGCTTATGACTCCCATTTCTCAGACTAGAGTCCCCTCCCAGAGCTCCCATTCCTGAAAAAAAAAAAAAAAAACAAAACAAAACATATGAACTGGGGACATTTTTCTCCTCTTGTGAAATAGCATGGGTTGTGCAACTTGGCTTCAAGCTCTCACATTCTTCAGACTTCTGCTACACAGGTTGCTGATGCCACAGCACTGACCAAGGCTTCTACTTTCCTTTGGCAGCGTTCATCTATCTGCAGTAACACTTGAAAAAGAATTCTGTTTGTGTTCACCCTGCACAAAGAGAATGGAAACAACACTACTGCTGGTTTTAACTACTATCTGATCTCACTTTACCACATATTAAATCCCGTGTAACTTTGGGAAATGACAACAAATTGGGAAATGGTCACTTCCTTATACACCAACATCCGTTACAATGATAGCATCATTGCCTGCCTCAAATGTTTACAGGATAATGGACAACACCAAGATATTCACCCCAGACATCACCAGACTCATCCATTTCACCCTCACCCAAAACAATTTTTACTTTTAACAAGCAACACTTAGCCCCAAGCACAGGAACAGCCATGCATATTAGGATATCTCCTCAATACATCAACATCTTCATGGGTCATTTGAAGATGACTTTCTGAACAAGTGCACCACAAAACCAATGATCTACCTCAGATGCATCAATTTTATTTTCATCCCCTGGACGTAGGATTTAAACTCCCTCATAGATTTCCACCACAACTTCAACAACCACCACACATTCATTGAACTCTCTCCATAACATTCCCACACTAGCACCAACCTCCTAGGTACCACAATCAGCTTCAATTGTGGAACCCTACAGACAACTATACACAAGAAACCCATGGATCACCACACCTACCTTCACATATCCAGTAACCACCCCAAACACACCAAGAAATGTGTTATCTACAGCCAAGCACTCAGATACCACAAAATATGCTATGAGGGAAAAGTCTGGGATATATACACTTTAACATACTTAAAACCACCTTCACAAAACAACGACACTCCACCAGAGAAATAGATCACATCATAGAATAGGCCACCCATATCCACTGAGGAAACCTGCTTCAATACAGACATAAACCCCTCTACGACGTCACACCCTTAGTTGTCACCTCTCACTCCACAATGGAACCCAAATGGGGTATCAAACCATTACAACCCATACTTGATGGGAACCCCTTCTGAAAAATAATTTTTCTGAACCTCATCTTCTGGTCTTTAAACAACCCCCCAATCTCTCCAAGCTCATCATCAGAAGCAACCTCCCAACAGTAACCAGGACACTCCAACTCAAAGCTTGCACCAGACTCTGCCAGAACAACGAATGCAAAACCTATAGCTCTATCTCCACTGTTACAATGATCAATACTTCCCACAATACACCTTTCAAGATCCATGAGTCCTACACATGTCTATCATAACATGTGGTATCTGTCATCTAGTGCACAAAATGTCCCAACAAATATGTGGGTGAAACCAGACAATCACTATGCTCTCAAATGAGCTTAGACAGAAAAATGATCACGTGTGAATGAACATTTTCACACGGCTATCACTCCATATCTGATCTCTCAGTTCTCATCCTCAGAGGAAACCTCCTCAAACAACGAGCCTAGGAGCATAAATTCATAACATTACTAGACACTAAAAATCATGGGCTGAATAGACACACTGGATTTATGGATTACTACAACACTCTGTAACTCACTAACTTCCCCTCTCAGCATTTCTCCTCCACTCTCATGACCAAAGAGGTGTAAATGGGCCACTTGACCTTGAATGGCCCCTTGAAATGTGTGTTAACTACTTATGCTAAACAATCTGTTACACCTTGTATTTAGCTGTAACTCTGGCCTGGTCTACAATACGAGTTTATCTCAAATTTAGCAGCATTAAATTGAACTAACCCTGCACTCGTCCACACAACAAAGCCCTTTACTTCGATATATAGGGCTCTTAAAATTGATTTCTGTTCTCCTCCCCGATGAGGCGAGTAGTGCTGAAATTGACATTGCCATTTCGAATTAGGGTTAGTGTGGCCGCAATTTGACAGTATTGGCCTCAGGGAGCTATCCCACAGTGCACCACTGTGACCACTCTGGACAGCAATCTCAACTCGGATGCACTGGCCAGGTAGACAGGAAATGCCCCGCGAACTTTTGCATTTTATTTCCTGTTTGCCCAGCCTGGAGCGCTGATCAGCACAGGTGACCATGCAGTCCCAGAATCAAAAAAGAGCCCCAGCATAGACCGTACGGGAGATACTGAATCTGATCTCTGTATGGGGAGATGAATCTGTTCTATCTGAACTCCGTTCCAAAAGACAAAATGCCAAAACATTTGAAAAAAATCTCCAAGGTCATGATGGACAGAGGCCAAAACAGGGACTCACAGTACTGAAACTTAAGGAGCTGAGACAAGCGCACCAGAAAGCCAAAGAATATGGAGGGAGGGCGACTAGGACTGTAGCTATCCGCCACAGTTCCGCACTCTCAAAACCATTTGAATTCTGGCTGAGCTCCAAGCCTGTAGGTCAAAAACACTGTCGCAGTGGTTCAGGGTGTATTCGTCAGCTCCCCAAAGGGAAAAAAATCATTTCTCACCTTTTTTCAATGTCACCGTATGTCTACTGAATGATGCTGGAAGATGTGGTGCTTCAGCGCTACACAGCAGCATCCCCTTCCCTTCTCTTGCCACGGCAGATGGTACAGTAGGACTGATAGCCATCATCATCGTCCCTTGAGTGCTCCTGGCCGGCCTTGGTGAGGTCGACCGGGGGCGCCTTGGCAAAATGGGAATGACTCCCAGGTCATTCTCTTCTTTAAGCTTTGTCTAATGGAGATTCACTCCTACCTGGAATATCATAGCAGCTGGAGGCTGCCATCCCCTCCCCCATTTGATCTCTGCTTGCAGAGGCAGTAAAGTCAATGTTGTTTCTTACGCATACATTCTTTATTACTTCATCACACAAATGAGGGGATAACTGCCACGGTAGCCCAGGAGGAGTGGGTGAAGAGGGAAGCAACGGGTGGGGTTGTTGCAGGGTCACCCCCTAGAATGGCATGCAGCTGATCATTTCTGCAGGATGTCTGGGGCTCTGACCCAGAGTGCCGTTTGCCTCTCTGGTTCTTTAGTAGGCTTGCCTGATATTCTAGGCAGGACTGACTCTCCCTTAGACAAAACTTAAAGAAGAGAATGACCTGGGGAGTCATTCCCATTTTTGTCCAGGCGCTCCCAATTGACCTCACTGAGGCAGGCCAGGAGCACCCATGACAGCAGCAGACGGTACAGTGTGACTGGTAGCCGTCATTGCCAACTTGCAAAGCAGCAGACGGTATAGTAGGGCTGGTAACTGTCTTTGCTAACTTGCAAAGGCAAGGGGATGCTGCTGTGTAGCACTGCAGTACTGCGTCTGTCAGCAGCATCTAGTAGACATATGGTGACAGTGAAAAAAGGCTGAACGGGCTCCATGGTTGCCCTGCTATGGTGTCTGCCGGGGCAATCCAGGGAAAAGGGCAAGAAATGATTGTCTGCAGTTGCTTTCACGGAGGGAGGATTGACTGACGACATTTACCCATAACCACTCCTGACAATGTTTTTTGCCCCATCAGGCATTGGGAACTCAATCCAGAATTCCAACGGGCAAGGGAGACTGCGGGAACTATGGGATAGTTACCCACAGTGCAACGCTCCAGAAGTCGATGCTAGCCTTGGTACATGGATGCACACCGCTGAATTAATGTGCTTAGTGTGGCCACGTGCACTTGACTTTATACAATCTGTTTCCAAAACTCGATTTCTGTAAAATCGGAATAATCCTGTAGTGTAGACATACCTGCTGAGTATATTTCCCAGACCTGTAGACGACCTTGTCTCTATCACAACAGAAGTCCAATAAAAGATATTGCCTTACTCAGCTTGTCTCTCTAATAAATTAGGAAACAACACTTAGTGATCACATTTTCCTTAATATTTAACATTTTTGAAGCAATGGCTTTGCCTTTTTAAATTATAACAGAAGCCATTTGCCCCACTAAAAACCCTAGACTTCATCATTAATGTCATTTCCATTACTGTTGAAATAAAAGCTAAAGGAGGGAACAAGGCGTTATAATTGCACTGATTATTTTGGGGACTATATTAACCCAATTATGTTCTGTATTGCAATTATTTACGCCTAACAATCTGACAAAATTATATGGACTTATTTATAGCTTGGGGAGAGTTTTTTTGTGGTTTTATTTAAAATATGGATGAATATCACAATGTGCATAATATCCTGGAAAAACTTTCGAAGGACAGGAATTGGGGCATGAAAGGCAAGTCTGTGGGGTTCTACCCCTAAATCTACCACAAACCTCTTCTGTAGCTCAGAGGAACTGACTTGTCAGATAAATACCTCAGTTTAATCATCCACAAAATAGGTATATTACCTCTAGTAAAATAGGATTGTTGTCAGGCTTCAATATTTTTGTTCACTATATTTATAATAAATCCTCAGCTTAAAAGGTACTATGCAAGTAAATAGTACAATTGAATCTCTTCAACGTGCACTTCAATAACTTACACAGAAAAATCATGCCTACTTTTCTGCAAATATTTAATAGAGGTCCTAATTCAGCAAGGTACTTAAGCACATGCCAAAATTTAAACACTTCAAAATTAGGCATGTATGAGTACCTTGCATAATTGGGATCAAAAGAGTTGTAGTAAGGCCTCATATTACTAAGGCTTCATTGCCTTTATGAATATAGATGTATGCTATAGAACACTTACTAGTTTTCTAAAGAGTAATATCTTAAATAATTAAAACTAAGCTACCTTTGCTAAATGAACAAATTACTGTGTATCTTAATCATTAATTCTATTTATTTTCCTCCTTTTTAATCCACAAAAATTCAGTAATTAATATCTCCAAGTCATTAGTGTGAATTAGCAGTGTTCTACTGTATTATTAATTATGCCAAACAGCAAAGTCTGAATTCAAGTAATGGAAAAAGTTAAGTGTATTAGGCTATAGATATGGCAATCAAAACACTAAGTAGCAGGAGTTTAAATATGTTTTTGAATGTAAATATAATTTTACATGCACTGTTAATGGTGCTAATTTAATAAGATTAAAAAGAAATGTTATAAAAGTAAGATGTTGCATGACTATTTCTGTATTTCATAGCACCTAAATAAGGTGAATATTAATCCTGAAATAAGTTTTAAGGAATTTTATGAATTTTGAAATAGCTAGGTGCAATCTTTGCTACATTAAAAAAAAAAAACTTATGAACCCCACACACACACATTCTTTGGCAATCTTAAATCCTATTTGGGAGTAACAAACTGTGTTTGAAAGTGGCGTTCAAGGATGATTCTTTTATTTTAAGCAGAGCTGTGCTTGACAGCAATTTTCAGTCATAGTAGTAGTATTCAGCACCTTACTACTGGTGTTCCTCCCAAATACTTAAAAACCACAACAGCACACACACTATCTTCCTTCCTTCCTTCCTTCTCAGAGTTGAAAAGAAGTGGCTCAATTAATGTACAGAGGTTGTGATGTGATGTGTGTCTGTGTCCCCAGTTTCATGCTCATTCTTGTATCTTGCAGACATGAGTTCCATAGCTCCTAAGAAGTCCGTCTCTTGTACTCACAAGCCTCCTTTCCATTGTTCAGTTGGAACATAACTGTCACGGAAGGTCCTGGTCAAAGGGAGAGAAGAGATCTCTCAGAGCTCACTCAAACCTATGTAGACTTTTGAATTTAAGGGCAGAGACCTTGAAATGGACTCTATATTGACAGGGAAGCCACTGCAGCAAGCAGAACAGGAAAAAGGTGTTGCTAACCCTCCTCAGTGTGTGATTAACCTAAAAAGAAAAATCATCTGGCAGCTGGCATTAAGGTTTCTAGGAAGCTAGTTATGAAGCTCAAAAAAACAAACAAACAAAAAAAAGACAGCGAGAAAGGGAGTGGATATGGCATGTGTGACAGGGAGTTTGTTATTGTTTACACATGAACCATTGAAAGAGTAACTTTGACTGGAGCTAAGCTACACAGTAAAGTAAAACGAGTATTTTATATTAAACTGCCAGTTCTCTTGTGTCTGTGGTGTGTATAAACAAACATTTCAAATGCTGAATATTAAAGAAACTAAATAGAAATTTGAACAGAAGAAGAGTGTGAGTGCCTTCACCTGTCCAGGATGTCTATGGCTCCTATTGCTCTTTGGGTTTTAGTGCATGGTGACCAAAACAATGAAAGGAGTACCATGAAGAATGAGGAAACAGCTTTAGCCTTCACAGGTAGCTTGAATGGTAACAGATGGTTTTGCAGCCATTTCTATTGTCTCTTGCCTTTTGGCCCAAGCTCATTATAGGATATTCCCCTCCCCACAACTGATTCATTTCCTCTCCTTCCTTTATTTATCACATTGCCAGCAACCTTTTCCTCCTCTTATCCTTAGTTCAGCAATTTCAAAAAGTTTGCTCAACCAAGGGCCTGGAAATGCCCTGATTAGCATAAAATGTTTAGCACAGTGGTACAGTCTATGAACATTACAAGTCTTGATCCTAATGCCACTATCGTTGCCTGTGGGCTGTACCTTGGTACTAAAGGAAGTGATGGTTGTTGGCTGAATTTTAAGTGCAATACGTTCTATTTGACCCACAAGCTTCATGATTTATGACTTGAGATCCTTATTCCTCCTGCAAAGTGCTGAGTCCATTTGGTTCCCACGGAGCTGTTTCTATACTGCAGAGCAGACTCTCAGAACCTTGCAGGCATGCTATTTTCTCCCACCCTAAACTCAAAGTACCACAAAAACTCTCCTACCAGAGGAGAAAATAGAGCTATACTTCTGGGTAAATTTATTTATTAGTTCATTGATAGCCTTTTTGGCTAATTTTTTTTAAGTTTGTATTAGATATCCTCTCCTTCCAGGGTCTGACAACTAAGATTCTGAAAGCATATTGCTGACTTGATGATGTGGAAAAAGCTGAAGTACTCAATGCTTTTTTGGCCTCGGTCTTCAGACAAGGTCAGCTCCCAGACTGCTGCACTGGGCAGCACAGTATGGGGAAGAGGTGAGCAGCCCTCAGTGGTGAAAGAACAGGTTAAGAGCTGTTTAGAAAAACTGGACATGCACAAGTGCATTGGTCTGGAACTAATGCATCTGAGGGTGCTGAGGGACTTGGCTGATATGATTGCAGAGCCAATTGGCCATTAACTTTGAAAACTCGTGGCAATGGGGCGAGGTCCCAGACAATTGGAAAAAGGCAAATATAGTGCCCATCTTTAAAAAAATAAAAAAAAATTAAAAGGGAAGAAGGAGAATCCAGGGAACTACAGATCAGTCAGCCACACCTCATTCCCTGGAAAAATCATGGAATAGGTCTTCAACGAATCCATTTTGAAGCACTTGGAGGAGAGGAAGGTGATCACGAACAGTCAACATAGATTCACCAAGGGCAAGTCATGCCTAACCAACCTGATTGCCTTCTATGATGAGTAATTGGCTCTGTGGATATGGGAAAGTGATGGACATGATATATCTTGACTTTAGCACAGCTTTTGATATGGTCTCCCACAGTATTCTTCCCAGCAAGTTAAAAGAGTATGGATTGGACGAATGCACTATGAAGTGGATAGAAAGCTGGCTAGATCGTCGGGCTCAACGGGGAGTGATCAATGGCTCCATGTCTAGCTGGCAGCTGGTATCAAGTGGAGTGCCCCAGGGGTCTGTCCTGGGGCTGGTTTTGTTCAACATCTTCATTAATGATCTGGATGATGGGATGGATTGCAGCCTCAGCAAGTTCGCAGAAGACACTAAACTGGCAGGAGAGATAGATATGCTGGAGGGTAGAGACTGGGTCCACAGTGACCTAGACAAATCAGAAGATTAGGCTAAAAGAAATCTGATTAGGTTCAACAAGGATAACTGAAGAGTCCTGCACTTAGGACAGAAGAAGCCCATGCACTGCCACAGACTGAGGACCAGCTGGTTAAGCAGCAGTTTCACAGAAAATGACCTGGAAATTACAATGGATGAGAAGCTGGATATGAGTCAACTCTATGTCCCTGTTGCCAAGAAGGCTAATGGTATTAAGCTGCATTGGTAGGGGTGATTATTCCCCTCTATTCGGCACTGGTGAGGCCACATCTGGAGTACAGTGTTCAGTTTGAGGCGCCCCACTACATAAAGGATGTGGACAAATTGGAGAGAGTCCAGCGGAGGGCAATGAAAATAATTATAAGGCTGGAGCACATAACTTAGGATAAAAGGCTGAGGGAACTGGGCTAATTTAGTCTGCAGAAGAGAAGAGTGAGGGAGGATTCGATAGCAGCCTTCAGCTATCTGAAGGGGAAGGTTCAAAGAAGACAGAGCTACACTGTTCTCTGTGGTGGCAGGTGACAGAACAAGGAGCAATGGTCTCAAGTTGCAGTGGGGGAGGTCTAGGTTGGATAATAGGAAACATTTATTCCACCAGGAGAGTGGTGAAGCACTGGAATGGGTTACCTAGGAAAATGGTGGAATGTCCATCATTAGAGGTTTTGAAGGCCTGGGCTGACAAAGCCCTGGCTGGGATGATTTAGTTGGGGTTTGTTCTGCTTTGAGCATGGGGTTGGACTACATGATTTCCTGAGGTCTCTTCCAACCCTAATCTTCTATTTTTCTATGACCTGGTTATGACTCAGATTAAGATCAGAAATGGAAAAGTTGAGTTTATCCTCTTATATTTAACTTTCACTTTCTCTAAGTGAAAGCTAAGAAGGAAATAAAATGTGCTTAAAGAGAAATTACACATCATGAAAGGGTGACATTTTATTTTATTTGTATTCTTTATATCCAAACAATAAATAAAACCAAATATGCTTCACCCTATCCTTAAAATTCTTATTTCTAGCAATAGCTGTAATAATACCCTTCTAACCCACAAGGGACCAGTAAAAGAGGATTGGATGTCAAAACTTCATGCATTGAAAAGTAATGCTTCAAAAGACTGTTGGAAAAAATAACTTGAATTATTTCCCATTTTCCTACCATTTTTTCTGATATCATGTAATTGTGTTTTGGATTAAATATTTTCAATATGTTTTTAAAAGACAACAAGAGGACTCCTAATTTATTTTCATTTTATATAGTAAAGTTAAGGATAAGGAACTTCCAGTATCAGTTCAGGAAAACTCACAGCAAACCCAGCCCAGCTGGGCACAGTCCTGCAAGTGTGTGTGGAAGGGATGTCTTATTCTTTTGGCATTCTCACTGCTTCTATTAAATAATGCTGATTTAGCACAACCATCTCAACCTGCAGCTGTCTGCATAACAATAATTCACCGTTACAGAAGCAACTAGTCATAGCACAATGCACATGCACTATTTGGTTTTTCTGGAATGAAGTCAGAACCAGAATCTTAACCAAGGGCTAACGACTCTGCATACGGTGCAAGAAACTGCACACAGTTCTCTTCGGCATTTCATAGGCTGTATCTTGTGAACTGTTCATAAACTAATGTCCCTTTAAGCATTAGAGAAAAATAAAGTGGCAATTCCATTTCATTATGAGTGCCAACATGGAATCATCGTCTCATTGCAACTGTATGCTATTGGTCCCTTAGCATCAAACATCAATGGGGATATTTTTAGAACAATGTGCAGAATCATTCATTATAATTCAAGCAGCGAAAAGAAATGTAGTAAACAGGCAGTGTAAAATTAAATGCCTCTCTTCAGTCAGGACAGCAATTTCTTCCAAAGCTGACTTACAAATTCTACAAATCAATGTTTTCTCCTGACATTTTTGGACTGCATGCTTCCCCAGCGAGTTGGAATAGCTTACTGGAAACAGCATTATTTTCGAATTATGTACGGTAAAGGAAGGGTACGTTTCTAAACAGCAAAGATGACAGGATGGTGGTAGCATATTATTACACTAACATGAGCATCTAAGGTTATATCACTGAGAACACCCATTACAATCTATTAATCCATCTTGTAAGATGAACTCCATACACCAAGTACTACACATGCCAAAATAAACAGATTCTGTATGTCTGAACAATGCAAATTTTTATTTTTTTTTTTACTGAAGGTCTGTGGATGTATCTGTGGCTGTCACAAATATGGATACCTGCATTGAACCAGCTTTCACAGGCCCTGGAGAAGGAAGAGAGCAGGAATTAAGGTGATCATGAGACCAAAATCTCTGCCAACTGGGAAGAGGGTTTGAAGCAATCAGCTTTCTGATTGGCTCATCTCTCCTGTGCACAGAAGGTATTAGCTGTGTTGGCAGGTGGTGGGAACATTGGTACTCCCAGAGAGTATGAGGGGGAGCATGGATCGCTGTTTATGTCGCACTCTGTCAGTACCCAGCCCAGGGAAGTGAATGACCCAATTAGCAGGCCGAATGCAGTGATGAATCCTGGTCACATGCCATGTGAGGCACATAGTGTCTCCTCTTCTTCTTAGCATATGTGCAATGAGAACACCTACATAATAATGTGGTTGCTTTAGTTATAGGCTTCCCAGCATGCTATGGATTGTGCTTGACCTCAAATATGGAGATCAGCAATGAATTTTTCTCCTACTGTAGATCAGTGGTACCAAGGTGGTATGTGGATGAATTTAGTCTTCACCTATAATATTCAGTAAGCTGGAATAGTTGTTTTTAAACACTATTTTAAACAAGATAACTGAGTGCTGTCATCAATAACATGGCTGTTGCGTCAGCTTCTAACTTTAGTTGGGGAATATTAATAGGTTTGTCAACTCAAGAGTAGCAGAAGTCATTTAGCATTGTGATGCATTGTGGCCCTGAAGCTTATTCCAACCTAAGCCCAAACCCGGGAATTGAGTTGCACCATGGGGCACAATAAGAGTGAGAACAAGAACAAGGGCTTTCCGTACTGAAGATACGTCTTGTTCTGGTACAAATCTTCCCACAGGGACAGAGGGCTTGTTGGGGAATACCATTTGGACTGGTAGACTGGGGTTTGAAGGGCCAATGAGTGGAACAAAAAATGACTGTACTGGGCTGTTTTCTTTTTCTTCCTTCATAGTTTCATAGAATCATAGGACTGAAAGCAACCTTGAGAGGTCATCTAGTCCAGTCCCATGCACTCATGGCAAGACTAAGTATTATCTAGATTTTTTGCTCATTTGTTTAATATATCTTCAGCAGCATTCAAACCAAACTGAACTGTGTAGAGGTTTTTACTGACCTCTCACCTCACTGGTAAATTTTAATGCCTACTGGAGCAATATTGGTCAAATATTTAGTTATTTAAAAATAACCCATCTAAGTTTTCATTGAACATATGCTTAATAAACATCTCAAAAGAAAATAAAGTTTAATGGGTATTTTCATTATATCGGAAATAATTTACACAACATTATTTGCCATCATGTAAATACAATGATTTCTCTTACTATATACTGAAGGCATTTCTATCTAATATTTTATGCCATTGCAACCACCATAGTACTGGAGCATTACAAATGGATCTGAATATTGTAGTTTGTGCACTATTAGCGGAACACACATTCAGGGTAATGAATAGATTTTTCACTTTAGAAACACAAGAAAATGTGATGAAACATTTTGATGCAAATTGGTTGCCATGGATGAAGTCCTATAGTCTAAACTCAGTCTGTAATCAAGGACTGAAATCAAAGAGAGTTTTGCCTAAATAAACATTTGGCCCCAAGTGGATTTACATCTGCTACTGCTATATATTTTAGCAGCCAATATTCCAAAAACTATTGTAACTGGTGTTAATTCAGTGATACTACTAGTGAGAGGTATTAGAGGTAACATGCTCCAGTAGATTAAGCACACAACTGGGAGTTCTAATCCTAATATTGCCACTGAGTGTCTGTGATACTTTGGGCAGGTCACTTAGGACTGTTTTACATTGGAAACTTACATCGGCACAGCTACGTCTCTCAGGGGTGTGAAAAATCCATACCCCTAAGTGATGTAGCTATGCCAACCTAGCCCCCGGTGTAGAAAACATTCTTCCATTGACCTAGCTACCATCTCTCATGGAGGTGGATTACGTACGCTAATGGAAGAACCACTCCCAGCGGCATAGGAAGAATCCACACTGAAGCGCTAGAGCAGCACAGCTTCAGCTGTGCCACTAACATTTTCAGTGTAGACATACACAGAGAAATGAAGGATCTCTCACTGTTCCCATCGATGAAATGGAGAAAATTCTTAGCTCCCAGTGTTAAATTACAATTGCCTCAGTTGATCCTTTAATCTGCTTTCTCACGACTGCTCCCAGGATTGCTGTTGCAGCCCAGTGGTACAATGCTTTTGCTCCTTTTCTGGGTAATAGGCACTTTGAAGTAGGGTACATAGTGGTTAGAGAGAAGCTTACTTACCTGAAGTGTGATAAAACAGAACAGTATTTTGCAATTTGGATACCATTTCTCAGTCATGCTGTTTTGGATACCCAGGTGGCCAAGCCATATAAATTAGGGTTCTTAGCTCATTGACCCACTGTTTCATACTGAAGTTTATTTTATCTTTTCTGTTGGTACACTTTTGTAACTAGCCTTCTATTGCTATTTTAAATGATATATTGCTGCTGTTCATTGACTATCTTTGCAACTATATACCCCATTTCTTTTTCATCTATTATTAATTTTAAAAAACCTAATATAAAAACTGAAATATGACTATTGCTGAAGAACTTCCCTCTTACATCCATGTGACTGTTACCAGTCTAATTGTGCAGACAACAAAATTAGAAATTATGTGTACTTATGCATGTTTGGCACCAACTTGCTTTACAAAAAAATAACAGCAAAATACCCATTGTTCATAATTATTACTATATGTATAAAAATACAAAGTGAAATGTATATATGAGTAGTTGTAATAGATAACTTTTAAGTAAGAATAATGTAAAATAAGTAAAACAGAGCCTAACATAATATTTCAAATAGCTATGTTGTGCAATACTTTATCTATGAGCAAGACACACACACACACACAATCTCATAGTATATACCTCTGCATCCCATTTACAGTATAGAGTGCAACTGCTGTACATTTTAAGGCTTTAGCAAATGCAGACTAAAGTAAGATTTGCTAATTGCTAGCACAATGCCTGGCAAGACGGTGCTGCAAAGGCAGCACAGGTATACTAATCAGACAGATTTCTGTTTCTTGATTAGCAGCCAGACCACGATGAAGCCTCCGTTAAAAGTAGATTGATTGCTACCTTATTGGCTTAAGGGAAAAAGAATCCTATTGAAAGCACGAAAGATTCTGACATTAACTTTACCACCAAACTCTGAACTATGAATTAACCAAATCAAGCTAAAATGAGATGTTTTAAAAATAATTATTTCACTCATTTTTCTTTATTCAATTGATGCTTTTTTTTAATTAATTCAAAACCTAGTCATTTAAATGATGAATGTTTTTAAAACTGACCAGATAATACAGGATATTAATATAACTAACAAACATTTTCCCCATTCTCTAAAAGCAAATCTGAAAACCACAGCAGTATGAGCTAAGTAAAAGTATGGTGCAAATCCTTCCTTGCTTCTGAAAATATTTGCTTTAAAACTTATTGGATACAGCAATATATTAAAGGCAGAGTTGATACACTTCAGTACAAGGTCCCCTTGTAGGGTAAATCAGCTGTCATCCACTCTCAAAGCATTGCTGTAAGCTACACTTAGGTAAATGTATTTGAATGTATTAAGGAAGTCAGGTGCAATTTAAATACATAAAAGAAGTAGGGAATGTAGTTACAAGGTCATGTCTTCTTAATAATTTTCTGTGGAATTTGAAATGATTATATCCATGCCTACAGAAAGTGAAACTACAGGCATTTGGAATTATTAATTTAAAGTGAGATCTGAATAAAATATTAACACACTTCTTTTACTAATTATTCAAAAATAAACAGCAGAACATGTCATCACACTTTCAGAAACCAAAATACAGGAGCATAAAAATCAGTCAAAATTCTACAGCATCTGAGAAGGTGTGTGGAATATTTTAAACGTGGGATGGGGGAGAAATAAAATTAACTCTCTGAGACTGTTTCCAAGATACATGGTGAGAAATTCAAAGAGAAGTGCTCTTACAAAAGTCACTATGAAAGCACTTAACCATATGATGTCCAGTTCAATATTACCATGTTTTCCCTAACCTGCAATTAATGAAAATTTGAAACTGTCCTCAAAAGCTCTATCAATACGCACCCATAAACCCTTTTAATACGTGCATAAAATATGGGAGATATCAGCCACTGTCCATATGCAACAGGAAAAAAATTGACCTTTCCAGTGGAAATCTAAGTATATTTAACTCTGATGTGCTGGGCCAAAATCAATTCTCTATAGGAATTCAGGGGGAAAAAAAATGTCATGCAGCATTACAATGTACAACTTTTCCAGAACCCATATTCGCATGCGTTCTTTGCAAACCTATTTGTTTTACCAGCACTCCAGTGCAAATATGAAACACCTTTTTCACAGGTAGCATTTTTCCACCAAAATGAGAAGAACATGAAGTAAAAGCTGTATCTGATCAAAGACCTGCTAGATACCTGAGTCAAGCAGTTCTCACGAGCAAGTTAGGAGAGCTAGTCATGCAAACGACCTTTCACAAAATTAAATTCTAGTCAAACACATCTTGCAATATAAGGTATTATGAAGCAGATCAGTTAGCTCTCTTTCCAGGTAAAAAAGAAAAAACGTTATTTTAAACCACCATTCATCAATCTCCTACTTCATATATCCACTATTAACCAAATATTCTAGAAGTGAAGGTACTATTTTCCCACACTGAGCACGTCTGCTATCTTACAAACAGCCTAATCATTATAATGCCTTCTTTATCCTTTAATATAATCAGTAAAGTGATGTAATAAAAAGGTTGAACAATCATAAGTCAGGATAAATACACAGTCCTTCTTGTGTAAGTGTGCATGGTGAAATGAATAGTTTCATTATGAAAGAACAATCCTTTTTGGCAACTTCATAACTTACCTTCCAGAAAGCAAAGAAAATACTGCGTTAAGCATCTGATTCTGAGAGTTCAACGCTTCCAAGACCGCCTAAAGTAATCATCTCATTAGTCAAAGGTAGCAATGTGCATTTTAAAAGCCACTGGCTAAGCTTGTATAGGACAACTCAAAGTCATGAAATCAAAGGCTGGAGAACAGATTGACTGCTGTCTAGTCCAAGTGAGACAAATGAACTGTCAGTTCCACAACCAGAGATCAAACAGGCAGAATCTCCCCTTACATAATAGACAAAGACTCCAGTAATCTTACGGTTTTTTTTGTTAAAGCATTATCCTTATGATATGTATAAAGCTTTTCCCTGCAGTATTCAATAAGGATTTTTTTTCTTTAAAAATCTGATCTGTGTATAGAATAATAGCTATTACATCATATGCCACAGAATGGCTTTTTTGGGGAAACACTATGCCATACTCTAAAAATTACCATGAAATTCACTACCTTTATATGTAGCAGTATACTCTAATCCATCATAATGTAAAGAAGCTATGATGTTTATGTCAACATTTCTCTTTTCAAAAGCGCACCTTGAAAATTTATGATAAGCTGTGAAAAATTTCAGATTTGAGTCTTTTAAAATAAAAATATATACACACTTTGTCTAGCACAAGGTCATACATATTATGGCCAAATTAACATTAGCCAAAAAGTCTCTCTGTACTTATGTTTTAGAATGTATTCTTTGCACTCTGTTTAAAAAAATCACTAACATTTGAATACCAATAATGATAAAAGCATCCATATGTTTTCTCATCATTAAATAACTGATTTAAGCAAAACCTTTACCACTTTGACTTTTAAAAAAAAGAAAAAAAATCTATACTCTATTTTCAACCTCCAAAATCTTATTAGATTACTTCTGCCAGGCAGTTTCTGGTTTTTCTTATATAATATTCTATAGAAGTTGAATTACCTTTCCAGAGATTCATAGGACATGAACTAAAATCTAATGCACCACTCAAACCAAGTCTCCATACCATTTTCTCATCAGCTTCTGCCTCCAAGAAAAAAAAAGAATTGACAAATAAACAAGCACAGAACAGACAGGGGAACGCTCTTATTTTTTATTTTCATGCTGTGGATGTCACTACTTACTTGGCTAAGATATCATCACAAATCCAAAATGATTTCAATTACATAGCGGAGTAATCACTGTTCGGCATCTGTAAGGGATTGATAAACTGAGCTACATTACAGGAGTCCCTCTGCAGACTGTACCATTCCTGACCAAGCAGGTGGGGGAGAGAGCTGATATTTCTGTCAGAGCATCTTGCTACCAGAGTGCAAGCACAGAGTACATTAATTGCCTGCAGTTTAAGATTGCTGAAGAAGGAAGGCGAACAGCAGATACAGTAAGGGAAGAAAATGTTGCTCTGTAAGGAAAATGGACTGAACCACCATGTTGTTGTTTGTGGTTTTAATACTTCCCTTGGGATAATGACAAAAACGGAAGATGGCAAACTACCAGGAATATGCCACTTACTCCGAAACGGGAGAAACCTTCAAGGACAAGGACTGTCAAGTTCTATCACTATCATTTGAGAAGAAGGAGGGGGAAAAGATTCTGTATGGAGGGGACTAGAGGAGGTGAGGGAAAGCAACAAATTCACTTCATCTTTACAGTGATCAGACACAGGCTGCAGAGCAATTTTCTGAATTTCAGGTTATAGTGCCAAGTGCTTTCCAATTTATTTTTTTTTAATTTAGTGACAAGTTCAACAGTCAACAGAATAAAAATTTCTCTATTTCAAATTATTATACCTAGAATTATATTTTGCCAATAATAAATATTTGCAAGCAAAGGTAAAAAACAAACAAAAACAGCACAACACAAATATATACTGTATATTCCTATTATTCCAGAAAAAATATGTTGTGCTTCTCAGTCTTCAGTATTCGGACAATATTTGTCTTTATTTCACAGTATTATGCTCTTACACAAATTTTAACAGCCAATACAGTACAAGCACATAGCCAGCACTAAATTTAATTTAAATTGATCTCATTAGCATATATTATAAAACCAAATAGACATATGGTAGTAATGTTCAGTATTTTTTACCGATTAGGACATAGGAACCCTTTTAATGCTTCTTGCTAAAAATATCACGGTTTTCTTATTGGAGAGAGCCATCCTTTTGGGGGGAGGGGGAGGGAAGGGCACAGTTTTCTTCAAACTGTAACATCTAAAATGTTAACTTTTCACTTTGAGGAATTATTGCATATTATTTTGAGGCAGCTACTTTCTACCTAGTATTTTTAGAAAGTTACAACTTCATATCTGGAATTAACACATGAATGTATTGGGCTGGAGATGTGGGGGTATAAACTAGAGGACATACCATGCCATAGCTGTACAATAAGCATTTAAAGCACCTATTGTGAAAAAAAAAAATAATCCAACGGCTACAGGGCAAAAGGAGAGCCACCTGTCCTTTCAAAACATTAAATTCTGCATATAATAGCATAGTTAATTACTGTCAGCATTTGCCCCAAAGCATATATACTGTGTAAGCATATTTACAAATGTCTTTTAAACATGCAAAATATTCACATGGTCCTAGTCACTGTATTTTACAAACTACAAGCTCAGATTCTGCACATGAAACAACACATTCTATAGAGAAACTGACTAAATACAGAGAAAATGCATCTGCTTCTTAAAGCATGTATAAAACATTATGCCTCAAAGTTGAAAGCTTTTGTAGAGTATCCTAAGGATAGCAGTGATTCGTGACTGCGCTGCCTCTTAGACAAGAGCGGGCAATTACAACTAAGCATACCTCCCTGAGCACTAATAGGAGTAGCTGTACTGATGCGCTGTCATCCTTGCTTACTTGCTGCTCAGAATATCAATTCAGTCAGTTAAACCAAAAGTCTGCACTGCACCAAAATGGAAGCTATTTAAAAAAAAAACTGCTAAGATTACTGATCAGAAAATTTTAATCTTTGTTGATCAATGGAAAAAAAGGTGAAAGTTAAAATGGGACTGGAACTGATACAGATTTTTCTAAAATGAAGCTGCCATTATGACTGGAAAGCTTCAAGCAATACAAGCATGTCATGACATCCTATGCAGTGACATTGAGCTGCATTCAACACAGTTCTGCATACTGCTTTACTGAGCAAGTCTTTGTTTCTAACTGTGTCTTTAAGGAAAATGAACCCAGTTTCACATTTTAAATCCAACTAAACAAAGCAACCACAGGGAAAAAATGTTACAGTTTAAGATGTGTTCCACTTAGGTTCAAGAATTGTAACTGCTGGTGCTCTCTACTGCTCTGCTAGAGTGCCGGTTCTGTATACTGGACCTTTTCAGTTATTAGAAGTCAAATTTTTCCATGTATCTGAATACAAGGTCTAAATCTATTTTTAAAACCTAGACTGATGATATAACTAAAGCCAAAAGATAATAAACAAGGAAGATTAAACAACAAAGTCTTTGTTTTAGGTGGGTTTGGGGGGTTTTGAGGTTTAGGGTTTTTGTTTGTTTGTTTGGGGGGGGGGCGATAATCAAAAGAAAGCTCTAACAAAATTTAAAAGCCTTTATTCAAAGCATCTAGCTGCTGCCGACTTGCATATTTATCCCGAAGATTCTGTGTCATTGATGTACCGTAACTATAAAGAAACCATTGAGTCAAACATTTAGAAAATGCTTTTATCCTTTTTGTTGTGCAGATTAAACAGGGGAAAAGAAGGAAAGAAGAAAAATAAGTACATATTCAAGAAGGAAATATCCTAGCTATTTTTGTATGATGTAAATGAATTACTGAAGAACCATTCCGGGAAAACAAGTTTGCACGTAAGTATTCCCAATGCTCGTTTTATATAGGGCCTCAAAAGTGCTGTACCAGGTAATGTGATGATCAAGCTATTAACCTTGTTGCTAGTCTCATCAGTTAGGGGCCTATCTCCCAGTGCTGTGTGCATGTTACCGCCAGTATTGGTATTACCTTCATCGTAATGCTATGAGTCATCTTGCTGTCACCTGGGCAACAAGGGCCAGCTAACATTACTGAGCAGAAATCCCACAAGATGTGCCTCCTGGAATAAGTATGGAGCGGCTAGATTCAGAGACTGTGCCCTGCACTGCAATTGGGAGCGCACTGTAGTTTTGTGTAGTTATGTTTAGCTTTCCTTGGGGCTCATAAAAACAAAATCTTCAGAAATGCCACAGATCCTTTCATCAAACAAAACAAAGCTGCTGCAAAAAGCCAGAACTACTACAAAATCTGTAGTCTGAATCCTCAAAGAAGAATGAAGATTTACTTGCTGAAAGACTCAGCCTCTAGACTTTAACGTCAGAAGGGACCATTATGATTATCTAGTCTGACCTCCTGCGCAATGCAGGCCACAGAATCTCACCCACCCACTCTTGTAACAAACCCCTAACCTTTTTCTGAGTTACTGAAGTCCTCAAAGTGTGGCTTGAAGACCTCAAGCTGCAGAGAATCCTCCAGCAAGTGACCTGTGCCCCATGCTGCAGAGGAAGGTGAAAACCTCCAGGGCCTCTGCCAATCTGCCCTGGAGGAAAATTCCTTCTCGACTCCAAATATGGCGATCAGTTAAACCCTGAGCATGTGGGCAAGACTCACTAGCCGGCACCCAGGAAAGAATTCTCTGTAGTAACTCAGATCCCACCCCATCTAACATCTCATCACAGACCACTGGGCATACTTACCTGCTGATAATCAAAGATCAATTGCCAAATTTAGGCTCTCTCATCGGTACATCTCTCCATAAACTTATCCAAGCTTAGTCAAAGCCAGTATATGGTCTTGCCCCCACTACTCCTTGGAAGGCTGTTCCAGAATTTCACTACCTCTAATGGTTTAGCACCTCATCTAATTCAAGTTCTAAACTTCTAGTATCCACTATATCCATTTGTTCTTGTGTCCACACTGGTACTAAGCTTAATAATTCCTCCTCCCTCCCTAATATTAGCCCTCTGATATTTATCAAAGAGCAATCAAAATACCCACCTCAACCTTCCTTTGGATTATGCTAACGAGACAAGCTCTTTGATCCCCTTTCATAAATAGGTTTCCATTCCTTGGATTATCCTTAGATAGCCCTTAAGTACTTTATACACTAGTTAAACTTCCTGATAGACAACTTGCAAAACCTGCTAGCACAGGGAGTACTGTATCCTGGTAACATATTCGTGCAGATTCTACAGTACTTGGTGAGAGACATCATCATGTGTTACAAAGACACCGCATCAGTACTACTTTGCAATTCTAACATTTACAGTCCCAAAATAGGTATATTGTTCCCCAGAATACCGTTCACCACATTGCATGATTACTACCACCAACAACTTCGGAGTAACCGACCTCTTCTCGGAACTAAGAATCTCGCATGTTTTATTGATTTTGAAAGGGTTCAGACAGGAACATGGTTTAGCTCAACCAGCAACACTTACACCTGAATTCTTTGAAGGAAAAAGAAACTTATGATCCTTCTATATATGATGATCATCCACCACATAGAAGTATTAAAGAATGATAGTTATCTCGTGATAGACCCAGACCTGCGGTTACAGAGTCTGGTAGAAGGCAAATAAACTGGTCACTGATGGTGTTTCTGTTCCCTGAGTTGACCAAGCAGGGCTGCACTAGAGTAATCGGAACAGGCTGATTAGAACACCTGCAACCAGTCAAGGCAGGTTAATCAGGCGCCTAGGGTTTAAAGGACTCAACTCCAGTTCAGGAGAGGGGAGCCACAGGATGAGAAAGTGTGTGAGAAGGGGCTCGGAGCAAGAGGGCAAGGAGCTGAGATGAGAGAGGGTTGCTGCTGGAGGTGACTTAAGGGTTCCACAAGGCGCGTTTTTCAGATACCAGGAGGAAGATTCCTGTGGTGAGGATAAAAAGGTGTTTGGAGGCGGCCATGGGGAAGTAGCCCAGGGAGTTGTAGCTGTCATGCAGCTGTTACAGGAGGTACTATAGACAGCTGCAATCCACAGGGCCCTGGGCTGGAACCCGGAGTAGAGGGCGGGCCCGGTTTCCCCCCAAACCTCCCAACTCCTGATCAGACACAGGAGAAGTTGACCCAGACTGTGGGGAAGATCACTGAGGTGAGCAAATCTGCCAAATAAGCACAGGACCCACCAAGGTAGAGGAGGAACTTTGTCACATTACCTAGAAAAATATCCAGACAGAAGATTATTTGTACTACCTTTTGTGATTAAAATTCCAGTTAAGGTGTTGAAAATGTCCTGTATTCATAGATGCTGGAACTAGGGGCATTAGGGATGTAGGAGCACCCCGGCTTGAAGTGGTTTCCATTATATATAGGGTTTACAGTTTGGTTCAATGGCTCTCAGCACCCGCACATATAAGCAAGGGTGCTACAACAATTTATACCAATGGAATCCAGATACTTCTGTCCCACACCAGTAGCAAATGAGAACACAAATCATTCAGCAGTTAATATTTTAAAGGCCAAGCCCCGCTTGTGCATACTGTATGGAAATGAATGTTACAAGGTCCAGGCTTTGGGAATTGAGGCATTATTTACAAATATGTTGTATTGATGTACTACCTAGAAATCAAATGTACTATTTTACAAATTAAACTTCAGTATTTAGGCAACACTTTGTCATAGGACTGCAGGACAAAGTTTCTTAGATGTCTAGAAATTGTATCATCATCTTTTCCCATATTCTGGAAACTTTCTCCACTTGAGTCTCTGTATGAAAAATGGTTACTGAACGGATTTTTAGAAAGCCTAAATTTAAGTGTTTAAATTACTGTAAGACTGGTCGCTCATCAGAGAGACCATAAAATCTTATTATTCAGCAAGGTGTCCTCTCTGCCTTATTCTCATTGAACAGGGAGATCTGGCTATGAGATGGTTGAAATCCTGAGTGCGACCCTACATAGAATAGCAGACAAGATTCTTTGAAATTAACCTTACAAAAGGCCGACTGGCTAAAATAGACACGTGAATGCTCGGGGAAGCAAAGATTAAAAGGATGATGGGATTGGGCTGTTGAATTAGAAAATGCCACTGGCAAAACTCATGTCATGACTACACTAGTGGTGCTTTATAGATATAGTTATACCGATATCAAACTTGTAGTGAGGACACAGCTTACAGTGGCAGAGTTGCAATTTTGTCTATTCCCCCCCAGCATAACCCCCCCCACTCCCCCAACACACATAATCAGTAAAAGCATAGTTTTGCCGGTGTAACTGTCTACCTTAGGAGTTTCTGCTGGCTCTGACAGTCAGGGATGACACCCCTAATCAACATCGCTATGCCAGCCAAGATCATAGTATAAACATAGCCCTGGTGAGTCAAACTTCAGTTGACTATTTTGAAAATAAGCACCGAGCATATCCAGGTACTGGAGAACCCAAAAAACAAGACTTCCTCTGGTATAGCACTGTTGGTCAGGAGTGTGAAGACATATGATCCCTGACCAACATACCTGGGCCAGCAAAAGCCTCTAGTATAGATGCAGTTATTCTAGCAAAACTGAGCTTTTGCCATAAAGCTTGTTTCACTTGGGTTGAGGGAGGTGGGAGGAGAGACCGAGAAATAAGCTATACCACTAAAAGCACTGCTTTGCCAGTATAAGCTACATCCAAACTTAGGAGCACTTGGCCAATATAGTATATCAGTATGCCTACTCTGGTAAAGCACTCCCAGTGTAACATGGCCTGTGTCTACTTTCTTTGAACAATTTTATTCCATACGTGCTGGAGGTTGATGTCACGAGCAACTCTCATTTAGGACCCCTTTGAGAACAACAAGTTAAGATAAGAAATGTCGGAGCATGATTTTAATACCTCTTGCAGAACCTTAGGACTAAGACACAATTTTCTATGAGGCTATGTGAGAAAAGAAGTAACATCAGAAGTCAACAGCAGACTCCTGGTATTTTTCCGATCTCAGTCCAGCCACTTAAAGCAGAATAGCAAACTAGCAACCTTTCATATTTTTAAACCTCATTTATTAGGTTGATTTGCTAAACTTTAAAAGCAAGAGAGAAATCGGTTTTCAAAAGGAATATTTCTCCAGCTGTGCAACATTTGATAGTAATATTTCTGCTAATAGAAACAGCTTGTATTTCAAACCTGCACAAGCATGTTACTATAATAGAGAGCAATGAGAATTAATGGATGAGGCATGGAACAAGGACTCAGGAACTCCTGAATTCTAATTCTGACTCTGCCCAAATGGACTGTGTGACACTGGGTAAATCACTCTCTCTGTGCCTCCATTTTCCCATCTATAAAATAGGAATAGTACTGACCAAGTTACATTATAGGGGTGCTAAGTAAATCAAGAGGGTAACATTCGTACAGCACTTTCAATGTGCAAAGCTTGAAGTATTACTGTATGGGACACCACCCTTTCCTTTCAAGGAACAGTGTTTGAGAAAGCTGAACTGCTTTTTTGGAGATATGATTGTTAAGTTAATTAATATTATGAAATATGGAATGTGAACATTGCAGTTAAGTCTGTGCATTTACTGTTTGTTTAAATTACAGCTCTATTATATGTATTGGATTTATTTTGCTATCCCACTACCACCAATAATTACTTACCTTCCTAACCCATGAACAACAGAAGTTGAGCCCAATTTCTAGCCCAGCTTACCTCCTGGAGTCCCCAACTTTTCCAGTGTCTCCAAGCCAATCCTACCTGGCACATAATGCCTCAGCTCCTTATCCCATGCCACCAGATCCCTCCACACCCAAATCTTGATCCCTCCCTAACCTTCTAGTCACGACCCAGTAAGAGATTGAACTGACTCCTCACTCCTGGCACAAACCCCAATTCCTCTTTCCAGAACTGCTAGCAAAAGGTAATTTCATCCCTCTCCCCACAACACTCCTGATCCCCCATCCCATCCCCTGACATATCCAACACAAACTCCAACTACCTGTACAATTCTCAAATTTTTTGCTCCCTGCAGCGACTAATTACAGCCTTGCTTTTCCAGCTTGTGTTGCAGTAGGCACAAGCAGGCACTTTCGTCCCCCTGCCTGTCTCCACAGAACACTGTTAGTGATGATGGAGAAAAGAGCCAATCCTTGCATTTTCCTCTCTATGAACATGCAGGGCCACTTTGTCTGAGAAGGATGGAAGAGGAGACAGGCCCCCAGACCCATTTGAACACAGCAAAAGATAAGGAAAGCAGGGCCTAGAACAGGAGGAATTGGAGTTCTTAATGAGCCTGAACCTCCAAACAAATTCACAGTGAACCTGGTTAACTGCTTATCTCTGCCAATGAGAGGCCAGAAGACAGGGTGGGAGGAACATACTGTCACATTTCAGGGCACTGTGCCTGTATTTCCATCTGGTGTCCCAGCAAGGGCACTCGCTCTCAGCTTCCACCTCCCCTCACATTGCCTCTCTTGAGTGAAGACCTACATTTCACTCCCTTCTGAGCAGGATAGGGTCAGACTGCACAGTTCCCTGCCTTCCCTGTGTACTTCCCAGCAAAGACAGTCTGCCTAAACAGACCTGCTTGCTTTCTTCTCGGAGACTGATAATGGAGTGATTGCTACAGGTATAAGTTACCACACAACTCTTTCTACACAAGTGTACTTTATTCTTAAGATTAAGAGCATTAGAAAGCATATTAAAAACAATAAAAGAACCTGTTCATACTAATACATTTGCCAGAGTTCATCCCAACTCCAAAGTGGGCTTTGATAGGAAAAGTCTTTCAATGCCCTATCGTCAGGGTTTCCTTGTAGCTACAAGTTCCTCCCAGCTTTAGCTCAGAAAAATGAGTTATGAGGCCCAGTCTTATGAGGCCTCAGTTGGCCAAGTCCTTCCAATCTTTCCCTAAGGATTGGGACCCTCCATGGACCAGAGGCCCTGGATCAGGAAGACCACTCCAAATCTGGAGAATGCATTTTGAACTAGTGTAGGTGTTTCTCTCCAGGAGGGATGGCCACAAAGGTTGCTAATGGAGGAAGTTCATTAGCATCCCTCCTCCTACTAAAGAGGGTACATAGTGCCACATTTACTCATACGCAATTTTAATACACTGTACCACAAAGGTATTAACCCTAATTCAATAAAGGGTAACAATTCAAAGAGACAGGGTAGGATGACCATACAAATAAGCATCATCCTAATAGGTGAATCTACTACCCAAAATTACTCCACTTTGGCCATATAACAATCAGCAACTTCAGCGCTTAAATTAATAAAATCTAATTTCAATTACTGAAATTTAGTTCCTCGTAATCTGAATGGCCTAGGGTACACCTGGATATTTTGAAACACCACTGACCTGACACTCATTCTTTTTAATTAAAGATGCAATCCTCTCCATCACTTGAGGCTCAGAAAGACTTAAAAGAAGCCTTAACCAACAAATTAGGACTAGAACACAGGTGCTGGAACTAGGGGTGGCTTGAAGTAAGTGGTTTCCATCATAAACAGGATTTATACTTAGGTTCAATGGCTGTCAGCACGCACACTATACAAATTGTTCCAGCACCCCTGACCTAAAGAGCTTTTATGAAGAATCCTCCAAGGATGAGACTAGTTTGGAGATGTGACACCTAGATATATACTGAATATGCTTAGGAATAATCCATTTCTTTCAGTGTGTCTTCCATTTTCACTTCTCCGTGTGTCTTTTGCTGAAATAGGAGTACCAAATATCCAGTGGCATATTAATCTGTTTACTCAATGTCATATACTGTTGCTACTGGGGCCCTCGGCAATAGATACTGGCTTTCTACTCCACTCTAACCACACTCTATTCTAGCTGCTGGATAAGTTTGGGATATTTTTTCTATACTCTCTTAATATAATTGTTTTACTTGGGTAGATGGAGATCCTGGCTCCTGTTGAACTACTCTTAGGATACTGGCATTTCCAATCTCAAGTGAGGATTTCTGTTCTAATTAAAGAAAGTAGATGTAAATGTATATTTAAAACAATCCAAAACTTGCAAACTGATTGGGACTAGAGTTATGATTTATCAAACTGTAGATTGTGAAATGGAGATCTGGGTTACAGTTCCAAAGTACATCCTCCTCAAAGTTTAAGGATGTTAGGAACCAGAGTTTTGGTTCAACTCCATCTATTGTCACTAGAGCAAAGTACTGTCAGGAAAACACAAGTGTTTACTGCCCTCTCTTCTCTGAAAATATTGTTCTTGTAAAGTGGATTAAGCTGTTTTGGAAAAAGGAACTCTGATTCCTAATAGCATCCACACACTGAGTTATTCTTGAACAGTTCCAGAGTTACTCCATGCGCAGACAAGCCCTGAGATGCTTGTCACATGCTTGCTTTTCAAGTGTGACAAACACCCAAACTGCACCATGCCTCTCACCACAAAAATGCTGCATCCTTTCAATGTTTTCTTAGAAACTCTATACACCAGGGGTTGGCAACCTATGTCACACGTACCAAAGATGGCAAGTGAGCCAATTTTTAATGGCACGCTGTGGCCGCCGCTGGTCCCGCTCAGCCCGTTGCTGAACCCTGGCAGCGGGCTGAGCAGGGCCAACGGCTGGGACCCCAGCAGGCAGCAGCATGCCATTAAAAATCCTGCCCAGCCCAGCCCACTCTTCTCCACCCCCTGCCTCCCGCTCTCTCTGGCGCGGGCAGGGGCCAGAAGCAAGCTTGGTCCTGCCAGCTGCTGCTGTAGGGCAGGCTCCACCGGCAGCCAAGCTTCCCCCTCCCCCGCCTCTTCTCCCAGTGTGCTGTTTGTCATGCCCCGCCTCCTCTCCCTCCCTGCCGCCAATGGCCCTTGAGAGGGAGGGGAGAAGAGGAGCCCCAGCGCCCTCGCTGCTCAGACTGGGAAGGAGGTGGAGAAGAGGCAGGAGCGGGGCCTTGGGGAAGGGGGGTGGACTCAGGTCATATCCCTCCATCCCCCTGCCATGAGCCGCTCAGGACAGGAGGCTAGGAGCATCCCCTGATCCCAGCCCACCCCCCAGCCCTCTGCCCTGATCCCTAACCCCNCCCAAGAACTCACTCCTGCCTCGCCTCTTCCCGCTCCTACTCCATCCCAGCCCCCTGCACCTACCCCCCTGACCCCAGCCCTGACTTGGGCACCTCCCACACATAACCAGCCCCCCCACACCCCATGCCCTGATTCTTTCACCCCTCACATCCCCACCCTGAGCACCAAACAGGAGCTCCTGCATACACACCCCACGTTCCCACCTCCACTCCTCGCACGAAATGGGAGCTGCCCAGGTAAGCTCTCCACACCCAAACCTCCTGCCCCAATCCTGAGCCCCCTCCCTCATTCTAGCTCCAAGCCAGACCCTGCACACTAACCCCCAGCCTGCTCCTTCACCCCAGCCCTGTGCTCAGTGCACCGCCAACCTCTGCTCAGTGCAGAGAGAGAGGGGAAGAGAATGGGCCAGAACCGGGGAGAAGGTAGGTACTCACTGTATGCGGGCAGGGCCGGGACCCCAGACCAGCAGCGGGCTAAGCAGGGCTGGCAGCCCGCTGCCGTTCTGGGATTCTGGCTGCTGGACCCTTGCCAGCCGGGGTCCCAGCCCCCAGCCCCGCTCAGCCCGCTGCCGTTCTGGGGGTCTGGCTGCCGGCCCCTTGCCAGCTGGGGTCCCAGCTGCCTGCCCCGCTCAGCCCACTGCCATTCTGGCTGCCGGCCCCTTGCCAGCTGGGGTCCCGGCCACAGCCCCGCTCAGCCCGCTGCCGTTCTGGGGTTCTGGCTGCCAGCCCCTTGCCAACTGGGGTCCTGGCCGCAGGCCCCACTCAGCCCGCTGTCAGCCTAGGTGAATGAAACCCCAGGCCAGCAGCGGGCTGAGCAGGCCGACGGCATAAGATCAGCATTTTAATTGAATTTTAAATGAAGCTTCTTAAACATTTTGAAAACCTTGTTTACTTTACATACAATAGTAGTTTAGTTATATAATATATAGACTTATAGAGATAGACCTTCTAAAAAAACATTAAAATGTATCACCAGCACGCAAAACCTGAAATTAGTGAATAAATGAAGACTCGGCACACCACTTCTGAAAGGTTGCTGACCTGCTGACCCCGCTATACACTATCCTAGGAACATATACTGGAGAATCATTCTGCGTTAATAAACCCAAATGAGCGACAACTCCATGCCTGAGTGTAGCCAAGGACAGATTAAGGTAGGATTCATAGACAAAGTTTGGATCCAGCGTATACAGTGGAGTCCCTGCCACCAGAGATGCTTAGAGACTAATGGAAAAGCACAAGTTTGCATCAGCAAGGAGCCAAGAGAACGTTGGCTTGTTGTGGGGTGGGATCCGTTGACTGGAAAGAATCTAGATCACATGAAGGCTTAACCCACCACTGACCACACACACTGAATATGTGCCAGTCACTGGTTAAATTTTAATGATGTGTTCCTCAGATACAGATTTGTAGCTCTTGCCCATGGCCCAACAATACCCAGATTCACATGCTCAGAATATGTTTGTAATGGGGCAAAAAAACAGTAAAGGTTTTGCAGTGCTGCTTTTGAGCACCAAGAATCGTGAGTTGAGCATGACAATGTCTCAGAAAATACGATTTTGCTCTAAAAACAATTCTGACACATCTAATTGAGAGACATCTGGCAGCTCACTGCATTATCACATAGGAAAATCCAATTTGGGAGCATCCCAGAGGGGTGGGGGAGTGCTTGCTTTCTCTTCAGAATCTGATAACAGTGCAATTGCTACAAGGGGGTGCAGAGCTTGTCACAGCACCTACAGTATTCACCCTCTTTTTCAGTGCTAATACCAATAAATGTTCTGGCATTAAGGTTTGTGCGATGATTAAATCTCCTGAATGACTTGATGTTCAGCAATAAAACTATAAATCATCATGATTATATCCCCACAGTCCCTGCTTACTCTTAGATTAGCACATACTACAACAATTCTCTTCTGGCATGTGCCCTTGCCAACTGCGTAGGCAAAGAACACTCTGGGCTCTAACTCCTGAGACTCCACACCACATAAAAAATGGTCAGAAAACCCTAAGAAAGTGGAAGTGAATAAATACTGATGTCTCATAGAAAAGCCAAGAGAGGAAAGACTAATTTACAACAGCAACTAGGAAGAGAATTGTAAAGCAATTGCAGAGCTAGCAAACAAAAACATTACTCTTTGATCTCCCTATTCAACTGTTGCAATGTGTAGCATGCACTGTCCATTAAGGGGCTGATATAGCAATCTGCTGAGTAGTCTCGCCTTCCATTGCAGCTAATGGAGCTGAAAAGGTTCAGCACCTGGTGGATCTGACATTAAGGGAATAAACTACTAACATTGTCAATTAAAAAAAAATCTAGATGAGGAGAACCCTGGGGATACGATGAATAACTGATCTGTATATAAATAGAATACTATTAAAGTCCCATAAGAATACTAAAAATGAACAAAATACCATACATGGAAGAGGTAATATATCATGCTGGCAGCCATTTTAACTATGCGGCAGCTATTCAAATTCTAATTTGAACAGCATCACTTCTTAAAAATATATCCTGGTAGGATGCCTCATCTTTGCTACAGGTATGTGATGATTTATTTTACCACAACACTGGTTTACAAGAACTTCAATAATAAAATTTGTGAGTTTTTTTACAATGGGGCTATCTTTGCAATTATTCACATTTTGCATACAATCAGATTGTTATAAATTGACTGTCACAAGGCTAGAAACTACTGCAGATGTGTAGCCTCTAAAACTGTGGGCTTTTTTCCCAAAAGCTCAAAGGAAAAGGAGGTAATTTAAACCCCAATCCTGCATACACTTATGCATACAGACTTCAGTGTGACTACGTGTGCGCTGAAATTTGTACCCCTGCCTAAGTTATGACTGAGGCCCAAATTTGCAGAAAATGATGTTTTTCTGCATTCAAAGATGCTAGCTGACCTTAAGGATAAGAATAAAATTTGACATCCTCCAATATGTTCTCAGTTCCATTCAATGAAGATATTGGAATTTTCTACGCAGAGTTAAAACACAGACAGTCCATACTAACCTCATTTAATACTTCTGACTTCAACTTGAAAGGGAAAATTAGATTTCTCAATAGCTATTACTGGTTCAATCACTAAGAACCTAGAACTGTTTAAAGAGAATGGAAACAAATATATGCACACTTCCACTAATAGTTGTGGCAATGTACCTTAGTTCTGACTTACAATCATCCAACTGACTACAGAAACATCTAAAACACAACTCTAATATTCTAAAAATATATACAGCAATTCCTCATTAATAATTAAAAATGTTCTAAAAGGCTGAAGGTTAACTATTTTCCCCAACAATTTTATGAAAAATCTAAGAGAACCTGGACGCTTCCTGATTAAATGATCGTGTATAGTATTTTCTGTACCCAACTTCTGTCCAGAGTGCCACCTGAAGTGTTTGCTTCCTTTACTAATTTATTTGGCTGTCATGTTTTAGCTGACTTCATAGATCCAGTCTACTAGAAAGCTCTAAATTGCTAGAGAGCAACCCTTTGACAATTTTAAAGATATCTAATCAGTCTTTCATTTTGAATACTCAGCAGCGAAAATGCCACCGCTTTCAATTCCTAATGGCAATTTCATTTGATTTAAAAGGAGGAAACCAACTGTGTTCACAGACAAAAAACCCCAACCAGACCACACAAAATTTCACAAAACTATGATACAAACCAGAGCTGTGATTCACTCCTGATAACTGCTAGTCATACAAATATAATTCAGTCTATATTTTTAAAAAATCATTTATTACCATCTGTAGGTGGCCTAAGAAATTCCTATCACCTGGAAATAAACAGTGTCCCCCTGAATCAACAGGATCATTTGACTAGCAAAGAAGCAGAACTGACTGGCTCAACATAAAGCCCCATCCTCTTGGCCAGAAGGATAATGAGAAAATTGGGAAATGCTCATGCTAACAATGGAAAGGTAAGAAGTTTCCCTTGTATATGTTAGAGCCAGGACTGCCCATTCTGTATGTAAAGTTATAGGGGCCAATTATACTCCCAATAAAGTCCATTGGAATCTTTCCACTGACTTCAGTGGAAGCTGGATTAGGCACACAGAAAACAGTCACTCATTCATAGAAAGTAGAAATAACTATTTGTGACTAACTAGAAAACTTCCCTAATTTTTGTTCTTCAAATTAGTTTTGATGGGCAATTCTGCAGGAAGGAACCCCACAATATAGTGCACAATACAGCTTACTGCTTCGTATTTCTTCCCTATTTTTCTCAGTTGAAAATAAAAATAATTGAATATAACTCAACATCAGAACATAATAATGGCCATACTAGGTCAGACCATTGGTCCATCTAGTCCAGTGGTTCTCAACCTGTTTATTATCGTGGGCTGCATATGCGGCCCAGAAAGTGTTACCTGGCCACAGACTGAGAAACACAGTGCCCCACACCAACCCCTATCCCCAACACCCTCCGCCCAGAGACACTTCCACAGAGTGGGGCCAGGAGCAGATACCTGTGTGTAGGACAGGCAGCAGGGACCCCGCCCCCAGTGTGCGGGGATCCTGGACCGTGCTGCGTGGGGCTGGGGTCAGCCGGGACCCCAACCCTGCCACTGCACAGGGCCGGGTGCAGCCGGACCCAACCCTCCAGCTGTGTGTGGCTGGGAGACAGCTGACAAGTGGGACACATACCCTGCCACTGCGTGGAGCCAGTGGGGGTGGAGGGAAAGCAGCAGGACCCCAGACTCGACCCTGCCAGTAGTGTTGTGAGGGGTGGACAGCAGCCCTGAGCCTAGACCCTGAGCCCACCATTCAGGGCCGGGAGGCAGCCAATGGACCAGCCCATGGCCTTTAGCACACAGCTGAGCTGGGCCGTAGCTGTATGCTAACTGGGCCGTGGGTTGAGAACTGCTGATCTAGTCCAATATCCTGTCTTCCAACAGTGGCCAATGCCAGATGCTTCAGAGGGAATGAACAGAACCGGCAATCAAGTGATCCACTCCAGTCATCCAGTCCCTTCTTCTGGCAATAAGAGCCTAAGGACACTCAGGGTTATATTTCCCTGACCATCCTGGCTAATAGCCATTGATGGACCTATCCTCCATGAACTTATCTAGTTATTTTTTGAAACCTGGTATAGTCTTGGTCTTCCCAACATCTTCTGGCAAAGAGTTCCACAGGTTAACTGTGTGTTATGTGAAGAAATACTTCATTTTGTTTTAAACTTGCTGCCTATTAATTTCATTTGGTGACCCCTAGTTCTTCTATTATGAAAAAGAGTAAACAACAATTCCTTATTTACTTTCTCCTCACCAATCACGATTTTATAGGCCTCTATCATATGCACCCTTCAGTCGTCTCTTTTCCAAGCTAAAAAGTCCCAGTCTTGTTAATTTCTCATTTGGAAGCTGTTCCATATCTCTTATTTTTGCTGCCCTTTTCTGTATCTTTTCCAACTTCAGTTTGTCTTTTTGGAGATGGGGCAACCATATCTGCACGCAGTATTTAAGATGTGGGCGAACCATGAATTTATATAGAGGTATGATATTTTTCTGTCTTATTATTTATCCCTTTCCTAATGATACCTAACAGTCTGTTAGGTTTTTTGACTGCCACTGCACATTGAGTGGATGTTTTGAGAGAACTATCCACAATGACTCCAAGATCTCTTTATTGAGTGGTAAAAGCTAATTTAGAGCCCATCATTTTGTATGTATAGTTGGGATTATGTTTTCCAATATGCATTACTTTGCATTTATAATTATTCAATTTCATCTGCCATTTTGTTGCCCTGAAGTTCAAATAATGTCCACTACTTCATTGGGTATCAGAATAAGTTCATTCCACTCTAAAAAAAAAAATTATAAAAACATAGTTTAACAATTTTAATGAGAAATTTGAGTAAGCCTCAAGCACCTTATGAAAAGGTATTTCACAAACACATGGGGTGTGCTATTCACAAGCAGAAAAAACGTATACCCTTGCCAGTTTTGCATTTGTGCCGTTTAGCTCTTTCTTTGGTCTAATCCTTTGTCCAGGTATTATTCTACATATAGTTTCAGCCTTGACTCTACAGTAAAACAACCAGCAGGCGCTAAATCATAAACTATTTGCAGTAAGCATCAGATTGTGATGTAAGCAGAGTCAGGATGAGCTCTACCCTGAGATCTGGTGGTGAATTGTGGTGAGTTGTGGAAAAGAACTTCAGGGGCTGGTCTTGTTTGTATAGGCACACCATCCCTGCCTAGCATGAGCCCACAGCTGCCCAAATGGTCACTTCCTCTGCTTCTCTGTTATTGGGGCAGGAAGAATAAAGTGCTGTTACCCTGATTATGTGAATCAAGGCCAGTGGAACTGTTTTTGTGACAGAGGGAGTCCCCATGAACTAAAGTAGCACTCACTAGACAAGGGACATGGTTCCGAAACCCAGTGAATTGAGAGAGGCTGGGGATAGGTATTTGTACCTGATGGTATGGGCCCCTTTTGCGGGCCTGAAACACCAATTGCACCTCCTCCTCTCTCCACTGTTGAATAGCAGAGCTAATTTTGATTCTATTAATAGTCTAGTTACAGGCTGCTGTGCTGAAATTCACTTTGGGCCAATGGTGCACCAGCACTGGGGCTCCCCTACTACAAGCTGAAAACACTAAAGAACTAAAAATTACTAAGAGCTGAGATTGCTGAGTGCTGTGTTAACTAGTGGGGGAGCCTGAAGATATAGTGCTAAGCGGCTGACAGAGTGGAGCAGTTTATGGGATGGTTGGAGCGTCCTTTGGGATGGTGAGTGGAATGAAGTGGAGCAGAGCAGAGCAGTTTGTGGGACGATTGGAGCTGCTCACGGGATGACGAGTGGAGTGAAGCAGAGCAGAGCAGTTTCAGAGACGGTTGGAGCGGAGTGGGGCAGAGCGGAGCAGTTCGTGGGATGGCTGGAGTGGCTCATGGGACAGCTGGTGGAGTGAAGCCACTCGTGATGAAGGCTGCAGCAGAACTCCACACAGGTGGGGCAGTCGGCCTTGGACCACGTAAGGTGCCTCTTAACACCCCACGTGGCCCCTCCCCCCCCCCAATTCCACCCAGCCTGAGGGGGGGGTAAAACTTTGCAGACAAACTTTTGATCTCTGGGGCTTCACTGACCAAGCACAGAGACTTTTGGGGTGTTGGACTTTTGGGTGATCTTTTGGGTTGTTGGACTTAAGGATATTGCCAAAACTTACTTGGAGGTGGGTCTTTTGCTCATGGTTTGTGTTATGAATCCTGTCTGTGGTGTTTCCCCAACATGCTGCCGCATTGTTTCCCTCCTTTATTAAAAGGATTTTGCTACACTCAGACTCCGTGCTTGTGAGAGGGGAAGTATTGCCTCTTAAGGGCGGTCAGGGGGTGGTATGTAATTGTCCCAGGTCACTGGGTGGGGGCTTGAGCCAGTTTTGCATTGTGTTATTGAAATGGAACCCCTAGATACTAAACCTGGCCCTTGCTGCTGCCAACTCAGACAGGCAGAAGGGTTACAGTAATATCTGCATAAATCTTTTGTACTGTATTTTAAAATTGTAAAATGAACACTCTTGCTAAATAAATTGACTATTCTACTACTGTAATCAGTTATCTTCAATCAATAATTAATTTACACTTGTTTTCACAGGCAGTCAAGTGCCATAGGACAGCAACTGTTCTGTATGAAAGCACATGGAGGAGCTACAGTTTGTTCAGAAAAGACTTTGGGGGAAAAACGGTGGTTGTCACATAGCTGGCAGAAGGAAGCAGTAAGAATGGCAGCTACACAGAGTACAAGCTATTCTGCTTACAGCTCAATATATTACCCTTTCATTCTGCTCTGTGCTAGGAGCTAGGCCAGCCTGCACCCACCTCTTCACTTCTTAGCAAAAGAGGTATGAAAAGATGCTTGCAGTCTGTGGAGGACAATCTGGGAGGCTACCTACAAGCCTCCTGGTATATGGTATTTAAGGAGTCAAGTGGAAGAACATAAATAAGGACAGCTCAGGACTGACAATGGGAAGAAAATGATTTCCCCACTATCAATTTAGAGAGGTTTCTGTCCCATATTATTTGTATTGGGGAGCTAAGAGAAATAATTAACTCAAACAAAACAGAGCCATTCTGAAATCAATGCTTTGCACACGAAAAAAAGTATTCTTTGCCATAACAAAATCTGGCTTTTTTTCTGAACAAAGGTTCTGTTCCAGGAAAGCACTTAAGCACATGATTAACTTTGGCAATGTGAGCAGTTTCATTGATCTCTATGGGACTAAATCATGTGAGTAATGATACATGTGATTAAGTGTTTGCAATATTGGTCCAAAAGAAAATTATTTCATTATTCAATTTTAATGAGGACATAAACCCCAAGTACATGAGCCTATAATCTGGCAGTGAAGTGTTTACATTTTAACAGCACAGACCTATGTAATTCTGTTAAACTGATTAACGAGATATACAGTACTCTTCCCCTCACCATTACGCAACAAGAAGCTAATATAAAAGGCGTGGCAATGGATGTACAAAGGGTATCAAATTAGCAACAAGCTCAGTTAATAAGATTCTACAAAGATTAAGTGCTACATTGAATTAGCTCTGTTTTGGCTTTTTTTCTTCTTTTTAAACATTTCAGACTTCAAGATAGTAAAATCTCAATGCATTGATGTTTCTGATAAATGTCTGTCAGGAATTCCAAACTAATACAACAAGCATAGCTTCACCTTATAGTGAAATCAGAATTATCGTCTTCTATTAGTTAATGGTCAGGATTATTCTAGAATGAATTTAACACAAGATGGATCCAATGTCAGTTTATGCAGAGTAAAACAAGCCACAGGCTTGACAGTACAAGATGCCACCAACTGCCACTGAGTATATGCCCTCAGCACCTTGCAGGGGTATTAAACCATCTTCCAGGATTGGGCCCTATATTTATATAAATTTGTTCATGATCATAAAATCATAGAAGATTAGGGTTGGAAGAGATGTCAGGAGATCATCTAGTCCAACCTCCTGTTCAAAGCAGGACAAGCCCCACCTAAATCATCCCAGCCAGGGCTTTGTCAAGCCGGGCCTTAAAAACCTCTAAGGTTGGAGATTCCACCACCTCCCTAGGTAACCCATTCCAGTGCTTCACCACTCTCCTAGTGGAATAGTGTTTCCTAATATCCAACCTAGGCCTCCCCCACTGCAACTTGAGACCATTGCTTCTTGTTCTGTCAACTGCCACCACTGAAACCAACTGAGCTCCAACCTCTTTGGAACCCTCCTTCAGGTAATTGAAGGCTGCTATCAAATCCCACTTCACTCTTCTCTTTTGCAGACTAAATAAGCCCAGTTCCCTCAGCCTTTGCTCCTAAGTCATGTGCCCCAGTCCCCTGATCATTTTCATCGCCCTCAGCTGGACTCTCTCCAATTTGTCCACATCTTTTCTGTAGTGGCAGTCCCAAAACTGGACACAATACTCCAGATGTGGCCTCACCAGTGCCAAATAGAAGGGAATAATCACTTCCCTTGATCTCCTGGCAGTGTTCCTACTAATGCAGCCCAATATATCATTAGCCTTCTTGGCAACAAGGGCACACTGTTGACTCATATCTAGCTTCTCATCCACTGTAATCCCCAGGTCCTCTTCTGCAGAACTGTCACTTAGCCAGTCAGTCCCCAGGTTTATCAGTGCACAAGATTCTTCTGTTCTAAGTGCAGGACTCTGCACTTGTCCTTGTTGAACCTCATCAGATTTCTTTTGGCCCAATCTGCCAATTTGTCTAGATTACTCTGGACCCTATCCCTACCCTCCAGCATATCTACCTCTCCCCCCAACTTAATGTCATCTGCGAACTTGCTGAGGGTGCAAACCATCCCAACATCCAGATCATTAAAGAAGACGTTGAAAAAAACCGGCCCTAGGACTGGGCACTCTGCTTGATACTAGCTGCCAACTAGACGTCGAGCCATTGATCACTACCTGTTGAGCCCGATAATCTAGTCAGCTTTCTATCAATCCAATGCATATTTTTTTAACTTGCCGGCAAGAATACTGTGGGAGACCGTATCAAAAGTTGTGCTAAAATCAAGATATACAACATCCACCACTTTCCCCATATCCGCAGAGCCAGTTATTTCATCATTGAAGGCAATTAGATTGGTCAGGCATGACTTGCTGTCATAAACAGATAGTTAAGGGTTAATGTCTCTTTTACCTGTAAAGGATTAAGAAGCTCAGTAAACCTGGCTGACACCTGACCAGAGGACCAACAGGGGGACAAGATACTTTCAAATCTTGGTGGAGGGAAGTCTTTTGTTTGTGCTTTTTGTTTGGGAGTTGTTCACGTCTTGGAACTAAGAGGACCAGACGTAGCATCTAGTCTCCAATCTTCTAAATCAGCTCTTAATGTGTCAAATTGTAAAAGTAATAGGCCAGGCAAGGGGATCAGTCTTAATACTTTTGTTTCTCAACTTGTGAATTTTCTTTTTTGCTGGTAAGGATGTTTACTTCTGTTGCTGTTAACTTGAATCTGAAGCTGGGTGGGGGGGGCGGTCTCTGTCTATAATGAATGAATCTGAGTACCCTGTAAAGCATTTTCCATCCTGATTTTACAGAGATAATTTTTACCTTTCCTTTCTTTAATTAAAAGCTTTCTTTTTAAGAATCTGATTGATTTTCCTTGTTTTAAGAACCAAGGGGATTGGGTCTGAACTCACCAGGGATTGGTGGGGGGGGAAGGAGAGGGGGATGGTTAATTCCTCCTTGTTTTAAGATCCAAAGAGTTTAAATTTGTGTTTACCAGGGAATTGGTGAAGCCTCTCAAGGCAACTCAGGGAGGGGAAAGTCGGGAGATGGGGACAGGGAGTTTGCCAGACACTGAATTTCTGGCTGGTGGCAGCGTTAACAAATCTAAGCTAGTAATTAAGCTTAGAAGTGTTCATGCAGTCCCCACTTTTGTACTCCAAAGTTCAGAGTGGGGAAAGAAACCTTGACACGGTGAGCAGCGGTGTGGGATTTTTAGGAACCTAAAGCCAGTGGGATTTTTTTCCCCTCCTTTCTAGCTGCTTGGAAAGCAGCCTGAAGGCAGAGATGTTACGTTTTTTAACAAGGGTCTTTGTTAAGAGGAGGGGCTTCAAGCTGTGAGCAAGCAGACAGCAAAAAGGAATTTACAAGTTGAATTGTTCTCTCTCTTTCTACCTCTTGGGTATAGCTAGTTAGAAAATCTCTGTTAAACAAGCAGCCCTGAGCGGAGTGCATCTCAGGTTTCAGTGAGCTGCAGAAGGGAGTGTGGCGAGCACAAGAAAGCAGGAAAATGAGTAGCAGTGAAACAGTTAAACTGGAAATGGCTAGGCTGGATGCAGAAGAGAAAGCCAAAGAGGCTGACCACAGGAGAACTATGGAGATGAAACAAAAAGAGATAGAGATGAAAGAAAAAGAGATGGAGATGATAGAGAGAGGGAGAAAAAGAGAAGAAAAATCCAAAGAGTTTGACCACCAGAGGGCTTTGGAAGTCCAGAGGGAGGCCCACCAGAAGGCCCTGGAATTAGAAAAGGCTAAGCAGGATGGAACAGCCAACCCTAACAACCCTTCTCCAGGTATTGTTCCCCATCCCAGGAAATTCCCCACCTACAAGGCAGGTGATGATAATGAGGCCTTCTTAGAAAATTTTGAAAGGGCCTGCCTTGGGTACAACATCTCTACAGACCAGTACGTGATAGAGCTGAGGCCACAGCTCAGTCGACCCTTAGCAGAGGTGGCAGCTGAAATGCCTAAGGAACGCATGAACGATAATGATTTTTTTTAAACCAAGGCCAGAATCAAAATGGGGCTAACACCTGAGCATGCCCACCGGCGGTTCAGAGCCCTAAGATGGAAACCAGATGTGTCATTTACCCGACATGCCTACCACATTGGAAAGAATTGGGATGCCTGAATATCAGGAGCAAATGCTAAATCTCTGGAAGAGCCGTCCTTTCTAATGCAAATGGAGCAGTTCTTTGAGAGTGTTCCTGATGAAATAGAAAGGTACATCCTAGATGGGAAACCCAAAACTGCAACCGAGGTGGGGGAGATTGGAGCCAGATGGGTGGAAGTGGCAGAAAAGAAAAACGCTACTAGCAAGGGGAGCAAATATAAGAGGGTGCAAACTGAAAATAAACCCTATCACCGGGGGCAACCCAAGACCCCACCTACAACCCAAGAAAAGCCCCAGACACCCTATTGTCCCACCTCACCAGTCTCCAGCAACCCACCTCAGCCCAGTGACCAGTCAGCTGGGCGATGTTTTTATGTAATGAACTGGGAAATATAAAGGCCACTGCCCCAAGAACCCCAACCGAGTACAGTTTCATTACACTACCATCACACCAAAATTCCCCAGGCCCAGATGCTCTCAAATACCCTCAGAGCAAAGGGAAACCTTGAAAGTGACGAAAAGAAGGTTAATTCACGTGGAGACACACCAGGGAACAAGTGTCAGCTATCCAATCCTTAGTGGGAATACCAAATTCATCAACTAGAGGCCCAAGGACAATCACCCATCATAGTCAAAGTCTTTAAACTTGCCTACTGCTAAATTGCCTGTCCACTACAATGGCTGGTCAGGAACTGTGGACTTTTTGCAAATTCTATTGAAATTATCCCATCCTCATGTACTGGGGAAGACTTGGCCAACCAGGTGAAGCTGGCCAAAGGGTGGGATGGTCACACGCAGCCAACCAAAGCAAGCAAGGCTTCCACATCATCCCTGTTCGAGCCGTCCACAAGAGCCCAGTCTGTGTTACCAGAGACCAGACAGACGGTGGTTGAACCTTGATCCCCTGCCAACGACTAACAGCCATAGTGCATCCAGTCTCCAGAACCGGAACTGGAAAAGCAACCAGCACCAGAAACCATTGCCAGCACTGATGCCAGCGCTTGCAAACCCATCTACCACCCAATGCCGAGGCACCAGGGGCCTGAACTGGCAGAAGCAGCAGACAACTCTTACCAAAGAGGCCTCAAGCCAAGAGCCTGAATAATCACCTAGTGCACCAACGGACAGCAGTTCACATTCAACGAAAACAAACCCATCACCTACATCCGCTTCCAGGGACCAAGCCCAAGTCCACAGTCTAAGGATGATACTGACACTCCAGCCTCAAGGGAACAGTTCCAGCTGAGCAGGAAGCAGGATGACAGCCTTCAGAAAGTTTGGCGGCGCATGGAGCACTCCACCGCCTCTCAGCTTCTTCTAACCATTCTGGTTTGGTTGTAGAACAAGGACTTTTATACAGGAGACTCTTTGGTGGATACCAGGAAGATGGTATCCTCCAAAACAGTTTGGTAGTTTCCAACCAAGTACCGGGTAAAGCTCTTAAGTTTAGTCCATGATCATCCCAGTTGGCCATTCTGGGGTGAAGCAGAACCAAATACAGGTTGGGGAAGTCCTTACTGGGAGGGATGGGCAGGACGTTGCCAAGTACGTCCGTCTTGTTGGGAAGTGTGCCAAAGAGTGGGAAAGCCCCAAGACCAGGTCAAGGCCCCTCTCCAGCCACTTCCCATTAATTGAGGTCCCATTTCAGCGAGTTTAGCTGTGGTTATTCTAGGTCCTTTCCCAATAAAGACCCCCAGGAAAGCAGTTCATACGGACTTCCATGGATTTTGGCTAACCGATGGCCAGAAGCAGTAACTCTAAGCAACACCAGGCTAAACTGTGTGCCAGACCTCAGCAGACATTTTTGCCAGGGTTCGGTTGGCCTTCCGACATTCCTTTACAGATTTGGGAACTTATTTCTGGAGGGACCATGAAATCTGTGGGAAGCTTCATGGGGTGAATCACTTGTTGCCACCCCTTACCACATCAAACCATGGGACTGCTGGAGAGGTTTAATGAACTTTGGGGGCCCATGATACGTAAATTCGTAAATGGAACACTCCGAATGATTGGAACCTAGTGCTGCAGCAGTTGCTTTTTTGCCTACAGGGCTGTACCACAATCCCAGTTTGGGGTTTTCACTCATTCAAAACTTGTGTAATGACCATGAGGTTTAAGTGGCCTTATAGTTGGTGAAGCAGCATGGGGGGTCTACATTTCTCCAGGAATTAACATTCTGGACTTTTGTAAGGCAACCTACAAAGCACCTCCAACACCTCTTTACGCCTTGCTAAGAAAAACCTTAAAGGATGCTCAGAAAGAGCAAAAAGGCCTTATGATAAACGATTACCAGAGAGCATTCCTTTCAAGTAGGGGGGGACCAGGTTACGGTCTTGGAAGACATCCAGGGCCGCATAAGATGGAGCATCATGGGGAAGGCCATTCATGCGTCCAAGAGTGCCTAGGAGCTGTTAACTGATTCATAGCATTCCTCACCAACCCTAAAGCCTGAAGTGTACCATGTTAATTCTCTCAAGCCCTTTATGCCAGAGAAATTAAAGGTTTGTCAGTTTTAAAGCCAGGGGGAGAGGAGCGCTGAGTGGCCTTGAAGGTGTCACTATGAAAGGAAAAAGTGACGGTGGTGTGGAAGAGGTGAACCTCTCCACAGCCCTGGAATGTCTGGCAGTGGGCAAAGATCAAGGAAGCTGCTGCACTAGCTTCGGCCCCAGTGTTTCTCAGTCAACCCAGGACAGACTGAACAGGATACCACTCCATTTGACACATGTAATGCTCACCCAATTAAACCCCACCCTACCGGTGTCTCCTCATGCCCAAGCTGCTATAGGAACGGGAGATCAAAACATGCTACAGTATGGTATATCCGCTCCTCTAACAGGTGCTGACATCTCCAGTGGTTCTAGTTTCCCAACTAGATTGGGGAATACGCTTTGGCAGGACTTAACCGTAACTTAAATGCTGTAACTTCGTTCCCGAAAACTATCCAATGCCACGCACGATGAGCTATTGAGACATGGGATGGCCATTTCATCTTCTACAATAGACTTTAACCAAAGGGGTATGGGCAAGTACACTAGATGAACCCGCCAAAGAAGGTCAGCCTTCATCACCACCGCAGAGTGTGTATGAATTTAATATAGCGTCCTTTCGGGCTGGAAATGCACCCACCACCTTCCCAAAGACTTGTTAGATGTCCCTAGCAGGATTGGGAGATTATGCAGTTGCTACCTCCGATGATGTGTCCATTTTTTCTGATTCCCAGGGGCAGAACACTGGAACACCTGGAAAAAGTCTTGAGCGCATCAGGCAGGCAAGGATAACTTTAAGGCTAAAAAGTGTCAAATAGCCAAACAGGTGACTTATCTTGGGCACCAGGTGGGTCAAGGAACGATAACTCCCTACAGCCAAGTTGGATGCTATCCAAAAGTGGGCCTGTCCAAGTCAAAGAACAGGTCCAATCCTTCTTAGGCTTGGCAGATATTAAGGGATTTGTACCACACTACAGCCAAATCGCTGCCCACTACAGGGACCTGAACCAAAAAAGACCCAGCCAAATGCAAGTTAAGTGGACTCACGAGTGTCAGGAGGCCTTTACCAGCTTTAAGGGCAAAAACTCATTGTCCTGACCCTGTGCTAAGGCTCCACACTTTTGACAAACCATTCCTAGTAACCACAGATGCATCTGAGCGTGGTGTAGGAGCAGTATTAAACAGGAAGGACTGGATCAAACTTCCATCCTCTCGTGTTTTCAGCAAGAAACTGTCTGAGAGGAGAAGCACTGGTCTATCAGTGAAAAAGAATGCTATGCCATTGTGTAATGCCCTGGAAAAGCTACGCCCATACGTTTGCGATGACAGTTCCAGCTAACAAACCGACCATGCTGCACTAAAGTGGCTTCGATACTTGCCAGGGAAACAACAAAAAACTTCTTTCGATGGAGTTTAAGTCTCAAGATTTGTTGATTTGAAATTCAACACTTTCAGGAGCTTTCGAACAAAGTAGCTTGTGCACTCTCCCTTGAAAGTTTCCCAGAATCAACTGGTTAAAAATTTGTCCTTGAAATGTGGAAAATCTTGTAGTTTTACATAATTAGTGTATATATAAGGTGTATGTTGTTGTTTATCAATTCTTTTATTCTAAGTTTCTAGGAAGAAATCACCGCCAGTGTGGTTCCACATTGTCTGAGATTTGGGGGACGTGTCATTAACAGGATAGATTAAGGGCTAATGTCTCTTTTACCTGTAAAGGATTAAGAAGCTCAGTAAACCTGGCGACACCTGACCAGAGGACCAATAGAGGGACAAGATACTTTTCAACATCTTTGGTGGAGGGAAGTCCTTCATTTGTGCTTTTTTGTTTTGGGGGTGTTCACTCTTGGGCTAAGAGGGACCAACATACATCCAGGCTCTCCAATCTTTCATAAATCAGTCTTTTAAGTGTTCAAAATTGTAAGTAATAGCCAGGCAGGCGGATCAGTCTTACTTTTGTTTTCTCGAATTGTGAATTTTCTTTTTGCTGATAGGATGTTTACTTTCTGTTTGCTGTTACTTTGAATCTTGAGGCTGGGGGGTCCCGTCCCTCTGGTCTATATGAATCTGAGTACCCTGTAAAGCATTTTCCATCCTGATTTTACAGAGATAATTTTTACCTTTCCTTTCTTTAATTAAAAGCTTTCTTTTTAAGAATCTGATTGATTTTCCTTGTTTTAAGAACCAAGGGGATTGGGTCTGAACTCACCAGGGATTGGTGGGGGAGGAATAAGGGGGGGATGGTTAATTCCTCCTTGTTTTAAGATCCAAGGAGTTTAAATCTGTGTTCACCAGGGAATTGGTGAAGCCTCTCAAGGCAACCCAGGGAGGGGAAAGTCTGGGGAAGGGAGAGGGGACAGGGAGTGCGCTAGACACTGAATTTCTGGCTGGTGGCAGCGTTAACAGATCTAAGCTAGTAATTACGCTTAGAAGTGTTCATGCAGGTCTCCACTTTTGTACTCTAAAGTTCAAAGTGGGGAAAGAAAACTTTACACTTGCCGTTGGTGAATACGTTTTTAGTAGCACCCACTGATTAAGAGCAAGTAAAAAGATAAGCCTCAAGTAATATTTATGGTCCAAATAATTCCTATTTTTGGTTTTTCCAAAACATTCAAATTCAGACATTTGTCAGCATGGTTGATTTGAAATTCTGAATAGCTTCACAATAGCTATCTGTGTTATGTTTCTCTCCATCTTGGTTGCAGCTTCCATTAACATTTCATCCTATATTCCCCAGATATTTTGACTCAGATTTAAAGTACTCAATGGCTGTTTGTTTTTTAAACACACCAAAAATAGCCTTCAAGCCTGTTTGATTTATACTAGCACTGTGATCATCTCTGCTTTACTGTGCTGTCTTCTTTAAAGACAATCCTTCTTCAGAAGCTATACCCCCTCATCCCAACAGGGTGTCAGACAGATATGAAAATGTCATCATTACAAGTGAGATTAAAACCTTTTGCAATCATTAAATTTAGCAATCCTTATGCAGTAATAAGCCACAAATACATCTACATTTGACAAATTTGTATAGTGTTGAGGCCTGAGAGAGGCACATTATTTCCATCATTGAAAAATACTATACTCACATTATTTTATTATGGGTGTTTTCTCCATTTTACAACTGGGGAAACTGAGGCATGAGACGAGGCAGTGACTTGCTCATAGTCACACAAAGTCTATGAGATAGCCAGGAAATGAGCCTAGATGTGCTTAGTCCTAGTCCAGTGGTTTAACCATCCTTCCTCTCAGATCGCCAAAGGTATCCAACCTAATCCATACGGTAAACACTTGCTGGTTCTCCCTGATAACAAAATACATTTTCAAACACAATGAAGGTAATTGATTTTTTAAGAAATATAGGACAAGGACAAGATAATTTTGGCAGCAAGAGGGAAAAAAAGATGTCCAGGCAAGAGGATTTCCTTGTATACCAACATTAGCTTCCGATCTCAGGAAAAGCAGCAGGAGTTGATCCCACTTTAAGGCTTTTTCATGGCTTTTGAAACAGAAGTCTCACTACTTACGAAAGTATGTAGTAGTCTTGAGGAGGGGGGACACTTATAAAACTAGTCTGAAACGGAACAGCGCTTCCACATCTGAACCTCAACATTCTTTGATAGGAGCAACTTAGAACTAAGTGTTTTGGTATTAACTTTATTTAAAACCTTTGGTGTCTTATTGTTTAGATTGAAGCATGGATTGTCATTCGTTTGTACCATGCCTGTAATACAATCAGGCCCCAGCCCGGGTGGGGCTTCTATGTGGAAAGATGGCTCTGTGGTAAGAGTGCTAACCAGAGACTTGGTAGAGCCAAATTCAGTTCCCTTCCAGAAGGCCAACAAACTCAAGTGTTGTTGTAAAGAAAAGCACTGTGGGCAATAAAAAAATGAAGTTTGATAAGCTTGTATAATGCTCTGTCATAGGAACTGATGTAACAATCATTATAAACTTCATTAAATCACCAAGTTAAAAAACTGAAAAGTGATTATGTAATGCCAATAGACCCCAGTCATCAGCGAGCAGGCTCAAACCTGGGACCTCTGAAGCTTACTGTATGAGCCTCTACTGCAGGAGCTAAAAGCTGTAGCAAACTTCTCAATCTCAAGCTGGACTTGGTGCCACTAGAGGGGAACAGAGCACCACACCAAGCTGGCACAGGTTATAGTTACATTATTTAAAAAACCCACCACAGATCAAAGGAACATACATGATGATAATCACTATTGAAATTCTCAATTACATTCACAGAACTACTCATTTACAAAGGTTTTCTTTATTGGGTGAATTATGAATGTTTGTGAAAACTGAAAGGCTGACAAGCCTGAGAACCCCAACTCCTTTACATATAGAACAGACAAAGTATGGACAAAAGCACTGCAAGCTTCCTCATGCTGCCCATGTCAACATTCCTCAAACTTGATCTGGTGGGAACCGTCTCTGTGATAAAGAGTCGCTCATTCTCTGGTAATTCTCTATGCTCATTCTGTCAATGGTCTCACTGAGACTACCCATGAGGGTGCCTGTTAGTACTATCTCTGCTGTTTTGTTTGTTTATTTATGTAGATATTATGTGAACAAAACTGACAAACCCATTGTCCAGCCCACTGGACAACCAATTAACGGTAATGACTTTCAGCCACAACTGATAGAAGGAAATGCAGTGAGCTGCCTGCTGCCACACCCTTCACTCAAATCTAGTAGCATCATGCATCCCAAACACTCCCCCCTAGAAGCTCTAACACTGCTGATTGCTGTTTCTGCTTTTCTTTATTAGCATGACTCACTTCACCACAAGAGAATTCGGGTCCCAATCCTGCACATGCTTAATGATGCATACAGATTATTCCCACTGAATTTTACTCACACAAAGTGTAAAGTTAAACAAACGTACAAGTCTTTATGGGATCACAGAATATCAGGGTTGGAAGGGACCTCAGGAGATCATCTAGTCCATCCCCCTGCTCAAAGCAGGACCAGTCCCCAGACATATTTTTGTCCCAGATCCCTAAATGGCCCCCTCAAGGATTGAACTCACAAACCTGGGTTTAGCAGACCAATGCTCAAACCACTGAACTATCCCTCCCACCTCCATGGTGGACCCAGAATTCTCTGGGCATGTTAACAGTGCAATACAAGACTGAAGCCCCAGTTCCAGCTGGCCCAGATCAGCTATGTCGGGCTCAGGCCTACAAAATTGCAGTGTAGGCATTTGGGCTCAGGCTCTGAAACCCAGACAGAAGTGAGCATCTAAAAGGCCAGGCTCAGAAACTCTCACCCTTATATGGGTTTCAGAGTCAGGGCTCTAGCCTGAACCCAAATGTCTATCCTACAGTTTTTAGCCCCAGAGCCTGAGGCAGCTGACCCGGACTAAGAGACTCGGTGCTGCAGATTTTTCATTGCCCTGTGGGTGTGGCCTCAGTTAACTTCTCCCATCTGTTCTGCCTTACCATGCCATCTTCTCTCTTCCTATCATATATCCTTCCTGCCTTCCATCCTCATGGCTTCCTCTCCTTCATGTTTCTGTTCCTTGAACCAAAATTTCACCTCAGTTCCACTTCCTGTCCCACTCATCAAAACTAGCATATTAATTAGAGCTGGGCAAAAATTTTCTGCTGAAAATATTAAGTTTGCTGAAAAATGCAGTTTTGGGGCAACCAAAACTATTAGTCAACTTGGGCCAAATAAAAAATAAGGAAAATAAATTCAAAGCCAAAACTGTTCGTTTCAACATTTCAAAACAAATCATTTTAACATTGTTCTTCAAAACTGTTTCATTTCAAAATCTCATTACAAAACAATGTTCAAATCATTTCACTCAACCCAAATGATTTTTTTTCCATTTCAGTGAACTAAGAAAAACTCACACAAAAACAGTTAGTTTGAAACCAAGCACCTCGCCTCCTCCCCCAGGATATTTTATTATAGTTACCAAAGTTAAAAAAAAAACAATTAATTGTTGAGCTCTAGTATTAACTGATTATGCTTCTTTAAAATCCTTCAGAATGTATATATCCTTTTGGTCTATGCAGATAACGTGCCCATGCTTACATACAGCAGCATCCAGTGGAGTCTCAGTGTGAACATAATATTTGTGTACAGGGTTGTATATTTGTAGCTCTTATCCTTCCCTCCCCTAATACACACTACCCCTTGTTATCTGCTACTACTCTTTGCATCCTTTCTATAATTTTAGATTGCAAGCTCTTTGGAAAAGGAACTCTAGGCTTGGAAGGGTTTTTCCTTCATCCGAATGTATGGTACTTCGTACATTTTTAAGTATGCAATAAATAATAGTGATATCACCCTCAATCCCTCTAAAACATTCGTTCCTGTCAGAAAAATAAATGCAACACAACTACTGGCACATCTTGAACTGAAAGTCAGCCAGGCTGAACCGAAATGCACCTTGCTAGTGTTATCATACGATTCTGGAGAACTTAATTTTAATTCAAAAAGTTTATGGCCCTCAGATTTGTTAGGAAAACCATCCTTCTTCTCTATGGCCACAGTACAAACCTTCCTACAAGATTTATTTCCTAGTATTTTGCTCAGACATTTTTCTCTCCTGCTAAAAATATTCCACTATAAACAGAATTTAATCATGACAGGACAGGTTTTACCTGGGAAAACTATTCCCTTCTTTTCTCCACAGAACAGGAATATGATCTCCTTTGCCTAAACTTCTGCAGTTACTCCCACCTGCTTGCATGTGTGGGCTGTGTGATTGGGTGGTCTGTCTCTGAAAGAGGCTGCAGGAGCTTTTTTGTTTTTTCCTTTGAGTTTCAGTTCTCTTTCCTGTTCCAAACAGCAGGAGTGTGTGAACAAAAGTGACAAAGTGTGAAAGGTAGTTAATTGTTCTTTTGTTTTCTTTCTTCTCTCTGTTAATTGCTGCATTGTTCTCTTTCTGCCCTTTCTAGAAGACTAGGGAAAGGGACAAATATACAAATCTGTACTCAGGTGTACAAGTGAATGGCGGTAGTTGCCAGGCTATAAATTACTGGCAGATACAGATTAGCCAAACCTTGTTGGAGGCACAGGTGCAGCAGGTTAGCAAATGGGAACTGGAGGCACAGAAAACTGGCTAAAAAAACTGAAAGCCTTATGAGAAAAGGATCTACTTATGGTTCAGAGCTGTCTAGTGGAGAACCCCATTATTTTGGGCTTAGATCTTTATCCTATTATTCATTGTAACCATTGCTGCGGTTTTGGTTCCTTTCCCTATTATGTGGAAAACTCAAATTCCATTTCCCTCCTCCCAGACCGGACTGGAATCTATTTTCTTTATAAGCCAGTCCAGACACTTGGTCTTTGACAGGCTGCGTCAGTGGAGTAACTCAAAGACTTTTGGCCCAATTCTTATCTCATACACTGGACTAAATCCACTGATGGCAGAGTTACATCAGTGTAAAAATGGAGAGAGAGAGAATCAAGCCCTCTATCTTAATTCCATTCTGGAAGCAATTGGGTCAAAACGGGGTGTTACTCCTCCTTGTCCTTCATTCCACATGGCTCTGACAGTTCCTGAGTACTCCCCTCTATTCAGCTCTGCTAGAGGAGAGGAGGAGGAGGGGGAGGTGTTAATCTCCTTCAGAAAGCAACATCTGACACATAGCCAGTGGGTGATAATGGCTACATTCCAATAAACTGACATACCCACCACTCATTTACAGTGAAATTAGACTTGACTATAGGAGGAGTGAAAGTGCACTGAAGTAATTCATAACTTACATTCTACTTCTTTATAAGCAGAGTCCCACTATAAAGCGATCCTACTCTACATACATTCACAGGAAGAAAACATTACATTATATTTTCCATATATGTAGCAAGTGATACAAAGTAATGCACTTGCACTACTATTCAGTTCTCAAGATTTAATAACTAAAATCTTCAGCTAATTTAACTAATAAAATGGAAATGCTTTCCATACAGCAAGAGAAAATTAAACTAAACATGGCAAATAGCAAATGTACTGAAAAACTAAAAATTAATCATGATATGAACATGCCCTTGCTCCCCACACATTCCTCCTCCTTGTACCACAGAGTTAAACCAGCACCATCATAACAGAGGGAAAGAAGGTGGCAGTACCTTTATTTACATATAAACAATTATGTAACAGTAAACAAAACAATTTATGAGCACTACAGCAAAATGAAAACCACAGTTAGGACCTCTCCAGATGGGAATATCACCCAGTTCCTAAAGGGAACCACATTCCGTTTCACCTTGGAGTTGCTACACACTCCCACCTTCACATGGAGTAACTCATGCCACCCCGTCCCTTCTACCCTAAAGTAAACAAACAAAAACAAAGGCCCAGTCTGTACTCCCTGAGCTAAGCTCACCTGTACAGTGTGAATCCTAAGGAGCTGTACTAAGTCAAAAACAAAAATGAATTTACTCTATTCTATTTTTGCATGTTTACCAAAAGCCCCAGAGCATTTTACTATTAATAGGAAGTGTTTTTACAGTCTCAGTTGTAAAAGATGCACCTTTTGTCAGAAACCAAGGAATTTTTTTCTGTCCGTAAAGATGTTCTGAATGTCAAATAATACATAGGCAACATGCTCTACAGACACTGCTTCACTTCAACCATAACACTGCATCTATATCAGCAAAGCAATTTGCAGATTCAAGCTGAATATAACCCTGACAAGCTGACAGACCATACTTGAAAATAACTGCCAGGTCCATATCAGGGCCAACTGAAACACTGACATGATTTTTTTTTCCCAAATCAAAATTCCTCTCCCCAAATCCATCTCTCCAACTTGAGTGTATGGTTATTTCCAAGGCCATATGGGTTGTTTCACAACCTACCTAAAAAAACCACAAAGCAACACTAGCTGAATTGTCTCCTCTCCTCTTGTAAATCTGTGTCTATTTGTATAAAATTCATCTTATGTATGAGATGTGTACAGTAAATTTCCACCCGGTAAATCCCAGATAAGGACTAATAAAACCCAATTTGTATTGCAGGTCCCTCTAATAAAAATGTGACTTGTTGGGTTTACATTTTTCCCTCCATCTCAACTAGTTTACTATTCAAAGAGTATTTTTGATAATATCTTCAAGACAGTTACATCCATTCTTTATCCAGATCTTAAACTTATAAAAAGGTGTTACTGTATTACTGTACTGTTAGTCACATGAAGAAGAGATGAGGTGGGAAATGATCACCTGATTTTATAAATTCAACTGGGCCTGAACAGATGAGAAGCCAAAGGGCAATTTGTCGTATCAGATTAAATCAGGTAAGCATGAATCACAAAGGCAACATATAAAAACAATACATACACCCTATATGTTCCCAACAATGTGAGTGAAGTTACCATATTCTCAAATTCCTCACTAATGAATGGATAAATAAGCTTAAAAACCTTTTTTTTTTAAACCATTCACATTTTTATGGGAGTCATGCACGCAATTGTGCAAGAACAAATCACCCTATAAAAATCCAGTGCGGGACGTTCAGGGAGGTGGAGAGGAGGAGGTTTGGTTCTCTTCTCCCTCAATCCAAGTAAATTGGGTTCTTACAAGGAACAGGCAAATTAATTGGATACAACAAGAATTTCACCCAGAAATCAAAATTAAACCCAAGTTGTTGTCTCTGATTGTGCTCCTCTGTACAACTTAATTTCTGTATTGCCAAGTTATTACTATCCAACTGGAAGACATCTTGACAGATTCTCTCAAACAACCAAATGCAAAAAGAAAATATCAAATGGAAATCAGTTCTGATGACATCCCCAGTGAAATTTCTAAACCAGAAATGTACAGATAAGCAAGTATTCAAACCTTGTTTGAATCAAACTTTCAGGCTTGTAAGGGTCTCATGTCAATATTTTCCTACTTCTGCATAATTTAAAAGCCTCTTTTCAGTATTTGTGGCGTAAGCCCTTGTTGCAGTGCAGAGACAGGTACAGAAATGTGTGCAAGGAAAGGAAGACAAGATGCTATACAGAATTGAAGTTATTCCTTTCCATCCAAATGTATTAGAAATTTTTAAACAGAAAATGTTCATATGGTTATAACAATGCTATAGTTGCTTGTAATCTTATGTCAAGTTTACTATACTTGTCCTGGAAAGAATGGAGCAGTCTATTACAGAGGTAATTTAAAAGAAAAAAAAACACTGAAGGGAGGAAACAAAGGCCCATTTGTGGTCCATTACTATGTCAGCAACTCATCAGGCCTGACATACTCATTACACCTTACAAACTGGTATAAAAATATTTAAAAAGTGGCATGTAATATATTGTTTGCAATCTAACCGCATAGTGGTCATCAGTGCCACAAGGCAAACAGCTCACAGGTAATGAGTTTCTGGTGGCCTGACCAAGTCAGTGTACCCCAACTCACTATGGTTATAGCCTGTATATAACAGACCTCATGTAAGATATCATTAGAAAAACTTTGGTTCTATTCTTGGATCTGCCACTGGCACATCACTTCACTGCTCTGTGTCTCAGTCTCCTCTTCTTCACAGTGGTAATAAGGAGTCTGACCTCCTCAGTAAGCACTTGGAGATCTACTAGTGAGAAGCTCCAGATAAGAGCGAGGTATTACCAATATATTTGAAATTTGACTGATAATTATAAAGATAAGATATTTCAGTCCACACATTGTCTAGCTATTCTTCAACTTCCCTCACAGTGCACGGAACATGGCTCTCAGGCTCACTCACTCTCCTCGTCTCCCTATTGCCCCTAATCAATATCACCAAATGTTGCAAGATGACCAAAGTAATGTACTATTCACTAGCAATAACTATCATTCACACAAAGAAAAGGAATTTCACAGATAAAGATCCAAGAATGACTTCAGAGTTTCTCTTGAATCAAGAGAGATTGAATTCTAATGTATAGTCCCGCAGCAGGACTGGGATCCTGTGGGTCTACAGGACCCGTTGCCGTAATAGTGGGTGCGGGATAAAAATTCAACAAACAGTCCAGGAGCAGGTGTGAGTGGGAATCACGAGGTAGGATGGGAGCAGGATTAAAATAGTCCCAGACAAGCTCTAATTCTAATGTTCCAATGGATCACATCATACATGGTGAACCATTACTAGGAATTTTCAAACAGAAAGCATAATTATTTATAGTAGGGCATTCCTCATTGTACTGACAGAGATGTTAAACACAGATTTTTCAAATCTCTCACTTCTGGTCTGCTTTTCTTGCCAGCAAGTTGTTATTGATTGTTATTACTTTAGTAACCAATAACAAACAGCAAAAGACAATATATGTTGGGATAATAATATCCACTGAGCCAAGTATGATAATAAAGATTGTTAGGTCACGTGCTCTGGATTGTTAATATGCACCTCTTTGTCATAAAGGGTTATGTCATTTACCTATAAAGGCAGACAATCAATTCAAAAAGAAAAAATGATGGGTGCTTAGTCTTTGTGGGTGCCCTTGACAAGCCTCAAACCTCTCGAAAGTGGGTCTCAGCCACTAGGAAATGTTTCATTAATATCAATGATGTACAAGCAATGATGCCCAAAAGCCAAAGAAATCACCCACTTATGTTAAAAGTGTAATCAATTACTTGTCTCAGATGAAACCTTTGAAAATTATACCATGAAAAATCTCTTTTCATTAAGGAATCTCCTGAATAATCTCTCATGGAGAAATTGAGAGGTACTGTAGACATGGGGAGTGAAAAGAATATACTAGACTTTGGTTGTTTGAGTCACACACACACACACACTCTCTCTCTCTCTCTCTCTGTGTACTTTTTCTTCACCTTGTCCCTCTGGATGCCATTTCTTTCTAATATAGCACCTTTGGTTCTAAAGATACTTTGCATTTTATCACTCTGCAACAAGTACTTTTCAAGAGTAAAACAAAAAACGAAAAACCCCATCTACCCTTCATATTGTGGCCCAGTGACCCTTCAGAGATGTGTTATAATGTGTAGATTTCAGATATAAGTTTAGAGATTTTCAAACTCCCAGTCCCTCTAATTTATGCTTTGATCTTAATAAGTGGCAACAGTCACTGAAAAGAGGCAAGGTTCACTGTAAGCCAGTTTACAAAACATTAAATATTTGCTTTAGGAGCCTTTCCTTGTTTTCATGATAAGGATGTTATGACCAGGGAAAGAAGCAATCAGAATACTGAGATTAAGGAGATTTTATTAATGAGGGAAAATACTTCTATTGTTATTTGCATTGCGGTAGAGTTTTAAGATGATGATTAGGACTGTAGTCGTATTGTGCTCGGCTCTGTACAATGTGGTCCCCACCCCAAAGGGTGTGCAATCTAATTAAAGATGAGCCTCCACAAGCCACTTTAACAAACAGGCTTGACGACCACACTGTCCAAGAAAACAGGTCACTGAGAATACTTCAAGCAGATTGTATAGTTAAGCAAATATCAGACATGATTGGGACAGGAAGAGAAAGGTTGGAAGGAACTGAAAAAAAGGGAAAATGCTACAGAAGATGCTTCTTGTGAGCACATTTGTGTATTAGCCTTGGACCCAACAACTTTTCACCAAAATACAACATAGTGAACATTCCTTACTATGTTAATTTATGGCCAAATTTTGCAGTTCTAAGCTAAGAAAAATCCCCATTCACTTCACCAGGAGTTTTGCCTGAATAAAGGCTGAGTAAGGCTGCAGTCCATGAAGAAAATAATGGGAGGATAGAAAGATTGAACAGAGGCTGCAGAATTGTATTACTCTGCTGTTTGAATGAAAGACACAAAAATCCTCTGATTCAATTGGTATTTTTATACATCACTTACTCCTGTATTGCAAAATTTGAATTAATGCTCAGGCGCCTCTGAGCTACCAAACAGAATATAATACATGTTTCATGAGGCCTATTCATCTTTAAGGGATTTCATAAAAGTTATAACAAGCTCATTCAGCACATGGTCAATTCCATATTTTGATCATTTGAAGCCAAACACAGAGAGTGTCTTGTATTTCTATATCTTTAGTGGGGGAAAAATAATAGCTAAAAACACAAGGACATATTTTCTCCCAATGATGGTCAATTCTGCACACTCCGTAATTAGCTAGAAGTAATTGCAAACCAATAATAAGAAAAAAAATAATGGCATGGCATGGCATGAGAATACATACTAACATTACCTACTGATACAGAAAAAGATAACAGCCGGACCTTAAAGCCAGGCTTCATGGAAAAAAAAGGTATTCTGTGCACGCTTCTTTGGTAACACATTCTCCCCTCCATCCCCACCAAGAACAGCCCTCCCCACCTATGTCCCCAAAATAAAGTTGTATTGGGAAATTATCCTTTCTTTGTTGTTGTTTGGCCAAACAAATACAGAAACACCAGCACAAGAACAGTTACTTCTGTTTCATGTTTCACATATGTGAGTAATTGGGGATCTGTCCTCTTGCCCTTGTGCTTTTTTTCCTTTCTTTTCTTTGGGGAGGGAGGGTGCTAGTTATGATCATTTTTCTCTTCCTGGATGGCAAACATCTGTGGCTTAAAACGAAGAGTCAGCCTTGATACAAACAATGAAATTTCCCTTATTCCATATGTTACCCTTCTGCCCCTCTGAGTCGGCAGCAACAAGGGCCGGGTTCAGTATCCAGGGGTTCCGTTTCAGTAACACAATGCATAACTGGCTCGAGCCCCCACCCAGTGACCTGGGACACTTACACACCACACCCCCCTGGGCGCTTCTAGGAGGCAATACTTCCCCTCTCGCAAGCACGGAGTCTGAGTGTAGGCAAATCTTTTTAATAAAGAAGGATCAATTGCGCATCCCATTGAGAAACACACAAACGAGTTATTAACACGAACCATTAATAAAACCCACCTCAAGTCATGTCTGTGGCAATTGTCTTTTTCCCTTAGGCGTCTTAGTCCAATCACCTCAAGAGTTCCAACAAGCCAAAAGTCTCTGCGTCAAGTGCCACCCAGAATTCAAGAGAGCTTGCTGTAGAGGGTCCCTCCCCCCGCGGCTGGGGGTTTGAAAGGGGGGGGGGCACCTTTACGTGTCTCAGGGCCAACTGCCCTGCCTCTCTATGGGTCTGCTTCCGCCTCTCCGACGACTTGCCTCCGCTTTACCAGCCGCTCCACTCTGCTCCTCCATTCATCCTCACAAACTGCTCCGCTCCACAGCTGCTCCGCTCCCCAGCTGCTGTGAGCTGCTCCAGTTAGTCCCTGCAAACTTGCTCGGCTTCCGCTCACTTGTGTGCGCCGCTCCACCCGTCCCACAGCTACTCGCTCTTCTGCCAGCCGCTCTGCTTCCCAGCTGTCGTGATCCGCTCCAGCCATCCCCAAACTGCATCCACTCCGCCAGCTGCTCTGTTCTGCGTATAGCTTCAGTCTCCCCATAGTTAGCACAGTACTCAGTGTCTCAGCTCAGTATTTCAGCTCTTTTGTGATTTCAACTCTTAGTGATCTCAGCACAAGTAGGGAGCCCCAGTGCTAGTGCACCATTAGCCAAACTGAGTTCAGCTCAGTAACCTGTATCTAGATTCTTAAGGGAATAAAAATCCACTCTGATATTCCACAGGGAAGAGGAGGGGGTGGAACTGGTGCTTCTGGCTCCACAAGAACTGCACACCAGGCACAGTACCTGTCCCCAGCCTCTCTCAATTCACTGGGTTTTGGCCCATGTCCCTTGTCTAGCAAGTACCACCCAACTGAGGTTGAGTCATTTCTGTCACAAAGCAGTCCCACAGCTTGGCAGCCTGGGATGGGGTAGGCGTGCCTATGCAAATACACTCTGAAATTCTTTACACCAGATGTCAGAGTAGAGCTCATCCTGACTCTGCTTACACATAGGTAGCCTAGCATGACACAGCACTATTATCCACCTTTCTTTTTTTTTTTCCTCATGGATGTTTAGAATATTTTTAAATGGTGCTCTTTACAAATAAATCCAAATGTCAGGCTCCTGCTAATGAATGACTTCTGGTTTCCCTTTTAAAAAGCTAGATGAGATTGCTACAGACCAACACTTTTCTATCCATATTATGCAAAAGTCATAGTTAGAGAGGACATGTGTATGATTAAAATAACATGCCTTACTAAGAACCAATTACTCTAGAGGAGCCAACAATTGCTTATAGACTCCAGAGACTGTCAACACAAGAAGATCAAAAATAAGATACTGATAAAAATCTATAAACACACTAATGGAGGTGTTTGAGGCAAGGATAATTTAAATGATGGATAAATTTTGTATATCCATCTCCTTGCTTGATTACTTTATATTGCCAACTAACTTTTTAGTCAAATCTGGGTGGAGATGTTAATGGAAACCTTGTTGGTTCAAAAGTTTAGGAAAAACAAAGCTTAACACCACAATAATCAAAAGTCACAGGAATAACATCAGAGAAATTAAATTAGGCCTTGAGGGTAAAATAGCTGAAGTCTTTCCAAAAAGAAGGGTATAATATTTCACACTAGTGGTGCTGGTGAGCAACTGGAATTGGTCTTATGCATCACAGACTTTTGGACTTGCTAACTTTCTCCATAAGGTTATAGCTGAGTCTTAGAATAAAAAGCACTTATTACACAACACTCCATTTACTTTCTCTGTGGATCAATAAGGAATACCTCATTTTATTTATACCTTATGTTGAATATCTGAAAAGTCAATACATGTTAAAACTGCTAAAAAATAGAAACTTTTTCCAACTTTTTTGAAATTTTCAAAATTGTTTCTATTATGCAGGTTTCAAACATGGAATGATTTTTTTAAAAATTTACTATTTTTTTGAATGTTCAGAACTCTGGGGTGTGAGTTTTTCTCCCTCTTTCTTTTACCAGTAATTGCTATCAAATTAATTACTTTTAAGTTCAGTGGAGCTTTTTCTTTCATTTTTTCTTTTTGAAATGTTTCCTTTTGTTGGTCAGTCATTTTTTCCCATAACTTTTTCAACTTTGAAAAATTTATAGAGTGACAAATAGAAACATGAAACTCTTGAAAAACTAAGTGTGGAAGAGCTTAGATTCTCATGTCCTAACTACTGCAATCTTCTTCTGTCTGGCAAAAAAAAAAAAATCACATTCCTTAAGTGTAATCAAAACATTGCTCCAAAACTTATCTTCTGGCTCATCACTTGGATTACATCACTCCTCTCTTTTCATTCTTCATGGTCTCTTCCTACTCTATCAGTTATCTCTAATACAGGGATGAAGCCTCCTGCCTCTGCTTTACCAATTATGCTGCCCTGGACTGTCCACTTGTCAAACTTTTGGTCAAGCACCATTATGCTTTCTCCATGTCAATAGAAGTGGTTCCCTGTAATAACCCACAAACGCAATACTATGTCCTCCCCAAAACCCACCTGATGTCATAATGCCTACAAACCATTTGGCAATATATTTACACAGCTAGCATGTTGTTGTCCTTCAGCACTGCTGTAGTACACACAATCGCACTAAACACAAAACCTAAACTCAGCCTCGGCTAGGTAAATTACATGCAATGCTGGTTCTGGGATAAAGTCTATTTGTGTTATTTGTAAATGGAAAAAGAAAGATTTGCAAAAGTTAGAAGAAAACCCCCAAATCCTGACATTTAGTTCCACTACAAAACACTTCCTCCCTATACATTTTAAACTATGTGCCTAACCCAAAGCTCACTGAAGTCAACAGGAATCTTTGCACTGACTTCAGTGGGCTTTGGATCAGTTCCTATATTTGCATTTGTTAGTTTTCAGGATGGCTGTTTTGGGGATTTGGGGGATTGCATATGTAGAGAACTGCCCAAGATTTACCACCAGCTATAATCTCATTCATTTTGGTCACATCAGAGTGTATGTTTTATTTTCACCTTATAACATCATAAAGTGCATTGACAGGTCGAAATTTATGTAGTCTTAGCAGAACATAGGCGAAGAAAGAAGAAATATAGTTTTGCTGCTGGAAGTTAGGTCTGGGCCCACTGGGCACAGATTTCATTTCCATTTCAGTACAATATCTCAAGCTGGATTGACAGCAGAAGTATTTACAGTGGTGAATCACACGTCTCCAGCATGACAGAATGCTATCTTCCAGAGGGATGGTGGCAGTGTAAAGAATTCCCACTGACAGAGAACAAGTCGAGTCACACCCATCTCTGGAGGTGGGCAGGCACACAAGATAAGAAAACTGGAATGAATACGTGAAGAATGATGGTCAGGCAGATAAAGGGGAATGTGTATAAAATCGAGAACCTGGTAAACTGGAGAAGGAAGATGATTTGCATTAATTGTGAGCTATAGTTTCCTATTTCTGTTTTCATTCACTTGCCTGCCATCCATTTCATACTTAATGTACATGTCCAGTGCTGCTGGTGAATGTGGTTTTATAAGTAGGAAAATCTTGTTTATTGCCACCAGTTTAAAAGAACAATTTGGAATTATTTCCAATCACTTTATGCATCTACCATTCTAATTTAACCTCAGAGAATAGGTCTGACTAGAGAAAGCAAAAATAAGTACATTAATTCAGAGTATGTGGAATAATCTCCTTTTTTCTTTTTCCATTTAACACTTTTAGGCGACTCTTCCCAACAAACAGTTTTCCGGCTGGCTCTGTGGCAAATCCCAGATGAAGTACCTGTGTGCCAGACATCAGCAGTTCTATGTGGGCTACCACTTCATCTTCAGTACATGGCTTGTGCCAGTTGCTTGGCTGGAAATGATTACAAAGGAACAAAACTATATTTCTTTTTTTCCTTCTTCCCTTTTTAAAAGCCAATGCACTTAATGATGTCGAAAATTCACTGCAGTGTAAAAACCTCACACACACACGGTTTTTCCTTTCACTCTGTCTTATATTCCTGTGCTTTTAATCAGTTTTCTAGATAATGGCAGTGAAGAGAAGAATCTATCTACTAGAGATGACAGGTTTCAGAGTGGTAACCGTGTTAGCCTGTATCAGCAAAAACAACGAGGAGTCCTTGTGGTACCTTAGAGACTAACAAATTTGTTTGGGCATAAGCTTTCGTGGGCTAGAATCCACTTCATCAGATGCATGGAGTAGAAAATACAGGAGCAGGTATAAATATATGAAAAGATGGGAGTTGCCTTACCAAGTGTGAGGTCAGTCTAACAAGACAATTCAATTAACAGCAGAATACTATGGGAGGAAAAATAACCATTTCAAACAGTTGACAAGAAAGTGTGAGTAACAGTAGGGGAGAAATTAGGTTTAGGTTTTGTAACGACCCACAAAAAACTTCAAAAACAGACTCCAATGTGAAACTGAAGAATTGGAATTAATTTGCTAACTGGACACCATCAGCATTTATACCTGCTCCTGTATTTTCCGCTCCAGATGAGGCACTGGATAGCTCTCTTTTTTATAAGTTTCCCCTTTATCTAGAGATGGAAAAGTCCCCTTCATGGAGAGCAGCAAGCCTGATTTTTAGATTTTGCAAAGTCAGTAGCAGACTTCACAGATTTATTTAAGGTCTTAAATGAGTAAAGATCCCCTTTTGACTTTCAGTTTGAAGAAGGTTGCCTATTGGGAATGATAGCAGCTCCCCCCAGAAATATCTGGAATGCTGTAGGTTTTGTTGACACCTGCCCAGAAATTCTAGAGTAAAAAGCTAGCTTTCTTTAAAGCCTGACCCAATTTAAACCAGGCCATAGTGAGCTGAGATTCAAGATATCACATCGTGGGTACCAGTGCTGTGCCATTTAAACTAAGCCATGATGAGTTGCACACAAAGACCCTCCTTGGAAATAGTGCTGAACTAGGATAAGTAGCTCTGGCACCTTTCAGATATATCTGCTGAACTGGGTCCTGCAGGCCAAGACAGAGGAGACTAATCTGATATGGAACAACTTGCCAACTGAGGGGAAAAAGAAAAGCAGACTAATGGCAAGAAAATACACTTTACTGTAGGAGGAAATGAGAGTGTGGATCACAAAAGTTTGGTGGTTTTAAAGAAAGAAGGGGAAATTAACATGAAGATTAAGGATTAAGCCAAAGAAGTGGAAGCACCAAAAAAAGTTGCTTAGAAAAGTCACTAGAACTCTATCGTGAAAATTAGATGAACAAGAATCATAGAATTGCATTTTTATAAACACTTTCCATTCAAATAAAACTCCAAAACACTTTAAGCTTAAGTAACAGGCTGCATGATGCACAAAGCTGAGCATCTCTTTGCTTACCACTGAAGCACCTTCACCCATGGAGGTAGAACACAGCAAGCATTCAATAGTGCAAACTCTACAGTTTAAAGCGCAAGTAGTGCAGAACACTCACTAGGGGACCAGCTTAGGAAAGGAAAACAGAGAGCTAGATTGTGGTATTTAGAGTACAAGTCTATGGAAGGGGCTGCGTACAGACAAACACGACAGGAGGAGCGCTACCAAGATTGCACCTCAGGTCTGTGTATATATCACCAGACTGCTCTGCCCTGGTGTGGCAGAGGGCCAGTGCAAAAGGGATGGTGGGGCAGAATTTCTGGGGTCTTTCTCCCCAGGGGACTAAAGGTCAATAGGCCTTGCACCCCCAGAAGCAACTACTACTGTGAGAGAAACTTGCATGGTTATGTGGGGAGAGGGGTGAGAAAAAACCTCTTGTGCTCCCCTGAGTTCCTATGTAAGAGCCTCTTGACATCTGTCCCACTGTAATTAATCCCTGGGCCAAATTCCAGCTTGGGTAACTGCCCCTCTTGTCATTTTCAAACAGCTTTCTTTAGTAACAATCATGGTACTTCAGATACAAACATAAGGAGGGAACGAAAATTCAAGTCACCGCCCCTCGCTCAAAAGCACAATGTTACAAGACATTATACCACAATTGCAATTATTTCCATATAATCAGAGCATTTTACAGCAAATCTAATAAAAGGAGAGAAGAGACTCAAAATAAATAAAATTGGTAATAAGTTATTAAAATGGATTTTAAAAAGAAAAGTTTAACTTGCACCCTGTTCTATTAAAAACACTACAGAATCTTTAACAACCGTAAAGTCCCAGGATCCAAGTTTCACAACTCATTCATCAGAACAGTGATCACTGAATATCTAGTATGTTAGAGACAATAACACCAGTCACTCAGTCACCAGCCTCACTCTCCATGATAATCAGGATTTTCATTGGTGTCTCATCTAATTACTAGACCTTCTGAACCTTGCTCCACTTGTGAGCACCATCAAGGGACCATGTTGAGCCCAGGCACTCCAGTCAGAGGAAAAACACTATGCTTATATAGTATGACAAAGAAAAAAACAAAACACAAACATCTGTCTTCATGGTAATCTCAGTGTCATTTTCAATGGCTAGTATATGTTAAATAATAAACAAGACTGCTAAGAAGGCAGAGAAAAAACGTTAAAACATCATGGCAACATCTTGTAACCTTTTGGAAAATAATCAGCTTATATATTAACAGGTTTCAGAGTAGCAGCTGTGTTAGTCTGTATCCGCAAAAAAAAAAAAAAAAAAAAAAAAGGAGTACTTGTGGCACGTTAGAGACTAACAAATTTATTTCAGCATGAGTTCTGTGAGCTACAGCTCACTTCTTCGGACGCATATATATTAATTTCACGCTTCATTCACACACAAAAAAATCAGTGTTTGAGTGACACGAACAGCACACTGAACAAGGGTAATTCTAAATATTGTACATATGTTTGTGTAAGAAATACAGCAGGGGATACATTAACACTCTTTTGATCTATTATAAAAGGAACCCAGAAACATGCCCCATCTTCAGGACTCAAAAAAAAAAAAAAAGAATGTGCTTTTGTCATTTTTAAAATCTATTAGGGAGTAAAACATGGTGAAGAATACCAACCTACACCACAGCACCAGACAGAACCAGGGGGAATAGGCCTTTTTAAAATTAGTCACAGACCACATCAGTTTGATATGATACCCTTTGAAGGTAGCATATTGGTGAAGTATAACTAAATGCATGAAAGAACTTGTCTAAAGAGACTATGTCTAAAAAGCAATATGTACACAGTCAGAATATCACACAGCAATTTTTAAGGAAACATTACAGTGAATGGCATTGTATTATATAGCCAAAAAGCATCATCACATTGTGTGACATAGCGGATAGAGCATTGAACTGGACCCAGGAGACTTGAGTTCTATTACCAACTCTGTCAGTGGCGGGCTAGGTAACCTTGGGAAACTCCATTTGCCACTCTATGCCTCAGTCTCTCCCCTCTCATCTGTAAAATGGGGACAACAATATTGAGCTCTTTTTTAAAGTGATTTAAGATTTACTGATGAAATAAGTAATACCTCGCTCTAATATTACACATCTTCACACCTACCATTATTGTCTCTTTAAACCTAACAATAGGATAGTATTAAACAACCTCTTGACCTACTACAAATAAAACTGATTTGAAAGATTATTTAAATAATTATTTTTATATGATTTGAAAATAAAAGTTACCTTTGATACCAGTGAAGTAGAAGAAAACCCACACACCTGATTTTCAGATGCAGCTGTTCAAAATGCAGATGTGTATATTTGGATTCCTAATTTGCATATGCAAGGACCAGGATGGCAAATCAAATAACTGCATGCACAGAGGCAGCTACATTGTCCATAACTCATCTGAATAATTGTTCCCATATTTGCACCTGACCCATGAAAATTGTCTGGCTAGCACATCTTCTTCTTCCCTGCCAAACATTGGAGAGACTCCATCTTTATATATTTTAGAGTGCCAATCACCACAGAAATTTAAATTAACAAAAGACAACACAAAACAAGTAGATGAAAAGTAGGCAGAGACTGTCTCTTAAGCCAGGTCTACACTACAAAATTCTGTCACCATAGCCATGTCAACGGTGTGATTTGTAGTTGACATATTCGTGCTGCAAAGGCCTCTACTGTATACACAATTATACTTGCAAAACTGTATTTCTGCTGACTTAGCTTGTTTTGCTTGGGTCGGCTGGAATAAACTATGTTGACAAGGAGGACAGTTTTCCTGGTATAGGGTATATCCACACTAAGATTGCTTTACTAAAATAGTGTACTGGACGGTATAAGAACCCCTAGTGTAGACCTGGTCTTACTAGATGTATGTTCAGCACCTAGCACAACGGGTTCCTGATCATGATCGGGGCCGCTAAGTGCTACTGTAATGGGTATCATCAATACCCTGCGTCTGACGAAGTGGGTATTCACCCACGAAAGCTCACGCTCCAAAACGTCTGTTAGTCTATAAGGTGCCACAGGATTCTCTGCTGTTTTTACAGATCCAGACTAACACGGCTACCCCTCTGATATCAATACATTGTGTGTCAAGAGAAAATAACTAAGAAAATATGTGAAAACTAAAAATAAAGTGTCAGCTTCCAGAGTCAAGGGCAATCAGCATTAGCTGCAGGCATCCTGCACCAGCCTGAGCTTTCAGGTGAACTTCAGTGATAGCCCCATGTAGAGTGCAATTCGACCTGGAGGTGAAAAAGACATGGAAGATTGTTGCAAAATCCAAATTAGAGGAAAATGGCTACTGCCTCTTTGAAAGCTGCACACAACAGAAGGCGCTCAGAGCACCAATGGGTCAACTAGGACTTGAGTCCAAAAAATAGTCCAGTCAAAGGCAGGAGAACACTCAGTTATCGATGCAGATACATCCTCCACCAATTTCTTCAAATGCTTCCCAATACCAATGATTGTCCCTCTGGTTTCTCTGGACTCAGTTACAGCTTTTTAGCAAGAGGCTTGTGTAATTAGACACTGCAGTCTAGATTCTACAAAGAGGAGACTCCAGTCCAAGTGTCTCCTCATCTCTCCCTTAACGGCTTACACGAAGAGCAAGAAGAGTGACAAAGTGAAATTCCTTGAATTTCATGGATGAGGCACTTTGGAAAAGAACAACAATTACAGTACATTACCCTCAGTGACCTTGATGAGGAAGAATTAACCTTGATATAAATGCAAGTTTCAGTTCTGCAGTCAGGTATGAGAGAAAGAGAGAGAGACACGGGGTGGAAGTCTATAGAATCCAGACGTAGTTGGGGCATTAGCCTACTACATCTTAATGAACTTCCCTAAAAATGAGAGCCTCAATATTGTGTAGTATCATGAGAAACACACAAAACTTTGTTTATGTGATAACATTTCAAACTCATCCATGTTCCTTTACAAAAATGTTGAATGAGTTGAATTATTTTAAAAATTATGGCTCCATTTTCATAACTAAATTACAAAAAGAATTCTTTCAGTAGCAACAGATTTCTTATTTAAGTCTTTTAATCTCCTGTGGACAGGCATTTAAATGGCTGACTCCTTAAATATTATTGAGAACTGGCAATTTTTACTCCTTACCCTTTATAGTACCCATTAAAACCCTTCATTAAAGCAATACTGATAGACTATTGTGGAGAAAGAGCGATTATGTCAATTAGTACTAATGTTTAAAACGCTGCACTTATTAAATAATAATAAAGTTACTAGCATACTCTTCATGACCACATTTTTTCTCCTGATTTAAACTGATAAAAATATAGACAATGATTAAGGTATGTAAAGTTTAGATTAAAATGAATTTTTACATGCATCTGTGAAAAGCGGCAAGACCAGAAATTCATTCATCAAATAATTCTAAATCCATCTGGAAACATTCACAGCAGTACCTCCTATTGAAAGTAAATGATATTAAGTGGTGAATACCCATATTACAGAAAATATATGTTTGACAATATACTGTTTACCCTTGGTTTTTCATACACTAACTACATAACTTTAAACTGGTATTTGCATGTTCTAGGTATTCTCTTTAGTTATTGTAGAGAAATGTAGGTAATAGTGAAAATACTGTGTATACTTACCTATTTATCTAAGGCAAAATTATCAAGTATGGTTTTTTTTGATGGTGACCACTAAGTTTACTTTTGCATAATAATTCATAATGGCCAACTTTAGGAACAGAAAAACATTACCCTGGACCAAAAGTTTAGTGCTGCCATGTTTATATGTATGTTTAAGGTTCCATAGTTTAAAAAAAAAATTACAAAAAAACAGAGAAAACAAAAGTTAAGGCATTCGTAGTAACGTTAATGTGGTCACATTGCATGGATGTAATATTTTCTATTTGATATTTTTCTTAATTTTTTTCATCTTATGTACTATTATCCATGCTGTTAAAGATATATAATAAAACACAAAATTACATACACCTAACAAGGGCACATTAAAAACAGTCCAATTAATGCTGTTGCAATACATTGTGATGGGGGTGTACTAACCCCACACTGAAGAAAGAGTTAAGGAGCTGCTCTGGGCCCAAACAGCACTGGCCCCACACCTGCAATGTGCGCACAAGCTGGAGGGGTGGTTAAAGAGAAACAGACTGAGTAGCACACTTGTTGGAGGCAGCCCAGGGAAGTGAGCAGACCTACAGCTGTGGGGCCCCTGACTTTTGATGGTCTAACCTGACCTACTGAGGAAAAAGGACTGTGAACATTGGCAAGGTCGGAGACTCCTTTGGTTTATTTTGTTGACATGTCTTTGCCTTACTCATTTGCCTGGGAAGGCTGCCTCACTGCATTACTTCCTTCCAGCCACATCAGACAACAAGGTGCAGGGCTCAGCCACCTACCTTTGGACTCTGAATCAGAACCTGTTGGAGACGGTGGGCTGAGTTCCCCTACCAACCCCCAATGGGGCTGGAAGCAAAAAGTTAATCAGGGACTCAAGATTAGGAAGACCCCATATCCCAGAAAGTCTCACCTCTCAGACTTTGGCTGGGAAAAACCTGAAGCCCCTTGCTGGGCAGTAAAACTGATTATTGTTGGACTCTACATACCCCGAAAAGGGTGGACAACTCGTGGCCCTGCCAGAGAGCAGAGTTACAGAAGGTGAGAGACCACTGCAGGGTTAGAGTAGCTATGAACAGAAAGCCTCATAAGGACACAAGAACAGCCATACTGGGTCAGACCAAAGGTCCATCTAGCCCAGTATCCTGTTTTCTGACAGCGGCCAATGTCAGGTGCCCCAGAGGGAATGAACAGAACAGGTAATCACCACCACTCATCTACCCCATCGCACATTCCCAGCTTCTGGCAAACAGAGGCTAGGGACACCATCCCTGTCCATCTTGGCTAATAGCCACTGATGGACCTAACCTCCATGAATTTATCTAGTTCTTTTTTGAACTCTGTTATAGTCTTGGCCTTCACAACATCCTCTGGCAAAGAGTTCCACAAGTTGACTGTGCACTGTCTGAAGAAATACTTCCTCAAGACAGAAGAGCATCTATAACACCATTGTCCAACCACTAGATGACACATATGAGAAAGCAATGAAAATGGTCTAAAACCCTGATGGTGAAATACAAAATAGCAGGAAGCTAGAGCTCTACTGGTTATTTGTGAAGGTGCCATTTAGTAGTATTGCAATATCTTCATGCATTCACTTCACTTTACATTTCCTGCCCTGAATTCTTCAGCATTGGCCATTATGTAATTCATTACCAATGTAGTCCATCTGCCATAGTTGCTAATCTCATATTTTATATAACCCAACAACAACACTGGTTTTAGAATTCCTTTTCAATCTTCCTTTTTTGTATCTACCTTTTAAAATATAAAAAGAAAGAAGATTAATTCTCTAGAACCAGTAAGTTTCTCCTTAAATACCATGGACCACTGTGGTGGTGTTAAATGGAGGGATGTGCTGATCTGTGGCATGGTAAAGAGAATAAACCACTCATTTGCTTGACTGATTTCACTAAGCTGTCAATCAAGATTTGATTTACCAAGATTAATTGGACTCCCCAGGGATTTTAGTTAAAACATTATAGTATCCCACAATGAAATTGTGAACATCAAACAAAAACTCACAGTATTGGCTTCTTCTTATAAAAATGAATGAATGCTTCATAAACAAGGACGCAAATCACACCACCAGCTGCTTCTTTCTAGTCTAGTTAATCAATCTTGGCTTCAAAACTGTAAAGAAAGAGAGAAACGAGGGGAGGGGGAGGAAACAACATTAGTGATGACGAACCCTAAAAGATTAAGCAAAGTAATAGGGCAAGCAAACAAAAACTTCCATTTGTTGGATACTCCTGTGGAGCTGAGAATAAATATCCAGTGGCATAAACTGTTACATATTATTTAGTTATGTGGCTGAAAAGTTTCTAAACCTGTGGCCATAAAGATTCATACCAGTGGCTTAGAACACTGCAGCCTTAATATCACCAGACCGATCATATTTTAACAAACAGTATGCATCGCCTACATACGTTTCTTTCGGGGCCAATGTGACTGCAATTTGTTGTTTTGGGATTTTTTTAATTGAAAAATACAAGTGTATACCTTTAACAATTCAAACCACAAAGCAGGTCCACACTGTGAAGCTATGCAACATTATTCATATTCAGTACTCACAGGATAAATACAGAATATTAACGGTGAAGTTGAGGAAGGAAGGCTAGCAGTATAAGAGGTATGGGTCTTAAACCAGGGAATGGGTGGGAAAGAGAAGATAAAGAGCAAGCAAAGCAGACCGCAATGGTCATGGTGCATGGAATCATGTTAACTTCTGTACTTGCTGCTTAGATCCCACTGGAGACTGAAAGGGAGCTGCAGAAAGGTGCTGCCCCATTGCCATAAGGAACCACAGGTTGCATCTACTGAGGTGGCTGCAGGGCTGCTCGGGGGGGGGAGTGGGGCAATTTGCCCCAGGCCCTGCCCCACGAGAGTTTTTCGGGGCCCCTGGAGCTTCTTCTGCTCTGAGTCTTCAGCAGCAATTTGGCGGCGGGGGGGGGGGTCCTTCTGCTCCGGGGCTGAAGGACCTCCCACTGCCAAATTACCACTAAAGAGGGATCCGTCGCCGAAGACCCCAGGCCCCTGAATCCTCTGGGTAGCTGAGGCTTAGTCTACACCAGGGATGGGCAAAGTACGGACCGAGGGCCCACATCCAGTCCTTCCAATGTTTTAATCTGGCCCTCTACGTCCCAGAAGCAGCGGCATGTCCCCCTCTGGCTCTTATGTATAGGGGCAGCCAGGGGGCTCCACACGCTGCCCCTGCCCCAAGCACCGCCCCCACAGCTCCCATTGGCCATAAACCATGAGCATTCATGGCCCGCCATACAATTTCCATTCCCAGACACGGCCCTCGGGCCAAAAAGTTCTCTCATCCCTGATCAACACTGCCAACTAACATCGGTATAACTATATCACTCAGGTGTGAAAAATCCACAGCCCTGAGTGACAATAGTCTTACCAAACTAGCCTGCAGCATAGACAGCACTGTATCAACACAGGGCTTCTCCCGTTGAAATAGCTATTGCCTCTCAGACAAGGGGAATACCTACACCAACAGAAGAGGCTCTCCTGTCAGTGTAGATAGTGTTTTCACTAAGTGCTACAGCAGCTGCAGCGCTATCAGTGTAGACAAGCCCTGACAGACGTGTGCAGCTAGCTAGAGCTGAAGATCACCGCCTCAGACTTGGGCAGAGAATTCTTGTGGGCTTCGCTGCACATAACACAGAAGCTCAGACCTGAGCAACTGGGATGTCTTGACTTGATGTGACAACTGTCATGTACCATAAGTGCCATAACATTTTGAAGCACAAGCTTGCTCCATAACAGAAACTTGGGAGGAAGACTTGTTGACATCATAAGGTGGCATTTCTGCAGAGGATCATGATCCTCCTAAACACGAACATTCTGCATGCACATGCATTACAGTTTGAGTATCAGACCATAAAAAAAAAAGCTAACAAACTACTCAGATTTTGAGGCTAGCAGTAACAATTCTGATCTAGTCTGATTTCTTCACAGTACAGGCCAAAGAATTTCAGCCGGTGCTTTCTGCATCAAGCCTATCACTTCTGGATGAGCTAGAGGATAGCCTTCAGAAAGGCATCCAATCATAATTCAAAGATATTCAATGAGAAATAATCCAGCACATCACTTGGGAAATTGTTGCAAAGTTTAGTTGCCCTCACTGTTAAATTTGAATTTGTCTAGTGTCAGATTCAAGCCATGGGATCTTGTTATGTTTTTGTGTTAGTACACAGAAACAGACCTCTGCTATCAGAAATCTTCTTCCCCTCTGGGTATTTGTAGACTATGATTAAATCACCTCTTACCAGTCTCCTGGATAAACCAAATAGATTGAGCTACTTAAGTCTAACTGTAAAGCAGCTTATTCTGGTTGTGTTTTTTTGTTGTTGTTTTTTAAGTCTTTACAATTTTTAAACATGTCTTGATATTGTCTGTTACAGCTATCCCCCTATTCCATTTTGTTTCTTACAGCTGTCCCCATACTCCATTTTGTTTTTGTTCTCCTCCTGTGGCCGCCCCTCCCTGGCTGTTAAGTTGTTTACCAGGGCCACTGCCCTTCTCAAAGGGAGGGCCCCTTAAGTTGTTTACCAAGAGCCATTGCCCTTCTCAAAGGGATGGCCACTTGTGCTGCGTGCTAAGTGGGACCACTGCCCTGTTCAAAGGGTGGTCCTGTTATCACTTGTTAAACCTGGACTCGGTGTAGGGTAGGCAATGTCCAGAGCTGCACCTAATGTGTTTTTGAGATCCTGGGCATGAGTCATAGGCTCATGTGCTTTTGAGTCTGAGGTGTGAACTCACACTATTGTCATGACTATGCCCAGGCACGTCTCTGTGCTCACCTGCAGTTTTTCCCTGGTCTCCTCCTGTGACAGAGGGAGCCATCAGGATTACTGGTGGGAAACTGCCCGAGTTAGCCTTTAAAAACAGGCATTTTTGAAACAAACATCAGAAAGGTTCCTGCATTGCTGCCTGGTCTGATCAGCCAGGGGTTCTGGGGGTCCTTCTCCGCTCTCGTTTATTTTGAGCGTACCCCTTTTTTAAAAAAAAAAACCCATGAAGAACGAATTGCTGCTGAGAGATCTCCTGATTATCGAGACGTACCGAGCCCTCTGCTTCTTCTGATGTTGCTGCTGCCTTGGGGACTGGTAAGAATCCCTCTGTGAAACTTGCTATACTTTATTTTTATTACTTTAGCTGCTGGCCTGTTTCCCCAGCACACAGACTCCAAGCTAAACTTGGTCTGTGTCTTAAAACTCTCTTAAACTCCGCGGCCTTTGCCGCTAAAATAAGTTTCCCACGCTACACCTCTGCTCCTGTGGGCTTTGCTTCAGGGCTCACTGCTATTCAGCTGTATCCACTGCTCACACGCCAACCATCTTGGCTTCCTTGGAGCTGTACCCTAGGCACAACTACACTCTGCTCTGTGCACTTCACCATAGCATCAAGGTGCAACCATCGTTTTTGCTTTTTCTAGTTTAATAAGCTCATACGTTTGCTAAGATTGTCAGCACCTTGTACAGTTTCACTGTCTTAGCGTCTGCTCGTTCTGCCGCTTGCGCACATATAGTCTTGTGTTGTTTGTGCTACTGAATGTGCTTATAGTGCTTGATGTGATTCTTGCTACTGTTCCGCTCTTAAGATAGCATTTACAAAAGCCATCTGCCTGGTTGTACTTCCTGTACCCGTTTTGTTACTTTGTATAAGCTGCTTGTCATTTTATATAATTTGATTAAGTTATGTATGATAGATAAGGTTTTTTTGCTCGCTTTAATTCGATCTTCCCCGCAGTCCATCTCTCCCTGAACTTTTTCCCGTGTCTGTTTTTCCCACCGCTCAAATCTCCCCGTCTGTGTACTTCTCCGTGTCTCCCGTTCTAACCCGTTTGCTGCTTTTTCCCTCCGTATTCTGCACTCTCCACAAACTTCCAACTCTTTGCTGGCTTTTTCCCCCCGCATCTGCATCACCCTCCGATCTTCCCAGACCCCTTGCTGCTTCTCCCCTGTGTAACTTCCAAACCTTTGCACTTCTTTCCTTTTTTTTGAGGTGTCACGCTGTTTGCTTAAACCTCCTCTAGACCCTTCTTTACTTCTCTGCTGCCTCTCCCTGTAATCCCCTGTGTTCGTACTCTCGTTCTCCGCTGCACCTCCCCTACCAAATACGCATCACAGTGCTCCGTTTGTCCTTCACCCCGCTGCTTCCGCAACTTCCACTGAAGTCGCTCTCCGTGCGCAATCTGTTCTTCCCTCAGTCCGTCTCCCCCATTCTCCACATGCCTTCTCATCGCTGCATAGTTCAGCGCGCCTCCCGCTCTTGCTGCTCCCAGACTCCCTTTCATGCGCTCCAGCTGCTCTGTCTCCGTATGTCCAGCCCGGCAGGCTCCTGAGGACTGCTCGGGCTTCAACGCCCGCAGGCGTTCAGAAGTCTCTCGTGCTTGCATGCTGCACTCATCTCTCATTCAAGTTGCCTGATCATTATACCTCACCCACTCCTGTTTTTGAACCAGCTTTAGGTACACTCTCGGTAGATTATCTGCTAATCACAGCCTCACCAAATTAAGTCAATAATTTTCTTTATACTGTTACATGTAAATGTGAATTACCAGTGCATAATATTCACTTACACCCATAATTGTAATCATTGCAACTGGTAAATTCACCATTTTTACTTGTGGTATAACACCCCATTGGTAGCCTCCCACATTTTATGATATATTTTGTAATTTGCATTGATGCCATGTGTCCTTGTGTATAAAGCTATTACCACTTATAACATTCTATCTGAGATTGCTTGGACCCATTTTATATAGAAGCTACCAATTTACTTGCATTTCTTTTGGTACATTTTGCATTCCACACTGATCTAGAGTGTTCCTATAAACAAAGTTGAGTTGCCTTATTGACTGTACTGTATCCCATTGTGCTGAACCCCACTTACCGTACCCCACTGTTAGAACTCCCTACACTGTTCAGTAAGAAGACCCCCCCATCGTCTATTGTAAACACCCTATACACCCCATCCCATCATATTTCATTGTTAAATTCCCACCACTTCCTTTTTCTTTAATAAAGAAATTAATTGGCACCCCACCTGTGTGGTAATTGCTCCCCAAGATCCCATATACCTGCTGGCAGGGACAAAATTGGCACCCCACCTGTGTGGTAATTGCTCCCCAAGATCCCATATACCTGCGGGCAGGGACAAATATGTTTGGATCTCCTTAACTTGAACCTTAGCTCTGAATTTGCTAGGTTAGTAATGCTTGCTATGGGGATATTGCAATTGTCTAATGTCCTTACTCATAAGTCATACCTATGTATTCACCCAAAACTCCAGTTTAACACTGTAATTTGGTAATTTGTAACGTGGGGATAAGATGTACTTACCTATCTCTCAAGTTTATCTGAGGATTAAGGTTTTGAAGATCAAATCTTCTTTATAAAGACCATATTACCTTTCTAAACATTAGCTTCTCTCATTTTTATGAGATCCGAGGAGAAGACAGAGAACGGCAGGGTCTACAGTATTTATGGAAAAGGATGGCATTAGCCTAATATCCCTTTAACACAAATGTTATCTCTGGACACAATGAAGTAGGATTCAGAACTCCAACCTAAGTAGAACTCAAAAATATTATGGCTTTATTTTTTTTATATACATTTTTTAAAGGAAATCTAGCCATGCTCCAACTTTGACAACTTTTTTTTAAAGCTCAGAAAAAAATTTTTTTAGGAGTTTGCACACCAGCCAAGTTTTCCCAAACTCTCAGAGCTCTGTATTTTTTTTTGCTAGCAGCTTTTGACTGCTGCTTTGTTTTTAGAATTACAAAAATACCTACTGCTGGAATTGGAGCAGAACACACTGAAATCACACTCATAGAACAAGCTTTGCAGATACACCGATCTCTTTCTCAGGCCTGGGGAAAGTACTCAAAATGTTCCTGATGACACCAAGTATCTTTCCCAGATCTGAGGAAGAGATCTGTGTAGCAACAAAGCTCGTTTTTATCACCAAAAGAAGTTGGTCCAATAAAAGATACATCACCCACCTTTTTTCTCTAATATCCTGAGACCGACACTGCTACAACATTGCATACTCCTAGAAGCAGGCATCTAATCATCATCCAATGCAGAATTCTACTGTTAATCTCTCCTACCAAGCAAAACATTATTTTTCAAGATTATCAAGCTTTTATTGCTAGAGTACACCACCAGGTGGCACGATTGCAAAATGAAGATGATAAAAAAAAAAATCACTCTCATATATGACATTCAGTGTCCTTAAAACGAAAATGTTTAACACTTCTCTGTTATACACCATATAATCTGCTTGCTTATGATTCTCTATCATACTTCATGTAGTCTGTTACTTATGATTATGTTAGTTAAACTGAACGCAAAAATCACTTTAGATGACAGCAAAGAGAGATCATGCACATCAAACAATTAAATGCTGGACCGCACTTAACACAGAACCCCCCTCATTTTTGTTATTTCCTTCTGCTTCCTCTGACTCCAGTGAAGGTTTTATAATTTACAAAGCATAATGCAATCTTAACAGCATTCCATATTTTTACATGCCAAAGAGATATTAGCTCTTCATATTAGTCAAAGATGGCCATAATAGTAAAAATATTTGGTTTGAGAAAAGAACATTAAGCTGGCTCAAGACACTTTCTAACACAGACTAGTCAGAATTACTGAAATACCTTTAAAATATATCACAATCTGCTCCTACTCATTACAGTCCAGGACACAGAAGTCATTTCTCAAAATCTACTATCATAGGAGCATGTGTGCCTGTAATGGGGTACACTTACCAGTGGGGGCACCTCTGGAACAGGGGATCAACTCTCCCCCAGCCTGATACCCCTTTCTATTGGTAGCTCACACCACAGACTCTCTGAGATTCAGACTGCTCCTTCTTTGTGACTTGACCTTCCAGTCAGGTCACTAGTTAGTTGTCCCTTTCCAATTTGTCACAGTCCCACTGGCAGGGCCAGCTCCAGGCACCAGCGCAGGAAGCAGGTGCTTGGGGCAGCCAACAGTAAGGGGCGGCACATATGACTCTTCAGCGGCGGGTACCTCAGTCCCTCTCAGAGGGAAGGACCAGCTGCCGAATTGCCACTGAAGAATGAAGCAGTGCAGTAGAGCTGTAGAGCTGCCGCTGAAGTGCCGCCGATCGCGACTTTTTTTTCCTCCGCTGTTTGGGGAGGCAAACACACTGCAGCCGGCCCTGCCCACTGGACAAGCTGTCCTCAAACCATGTCAGACATTCTTCCACTCCAAGTCCAGGTCCAGTGCCACTTTCCGAGTGCCTGGTAGGGGGAACCTGGGCCTGCCCACTACTCCGAGTTACAGCCCAGAGACCCTATGCCTTGCAGCCCTAGTCTACTCAATCTCAGACACTGTTACTGTTTCTCTAAGCTCCTTCCTACCTCATTTCATTTCCTGCCCTACCTCTGGGTTTACCAGCCCCTGTCTCCTCTGCTCCCAGACTCTGTAGTCCAGGGCATGATCCCAGGTCTTACTTTCCCCCTAGAACGCCTCCTTGTCCCCAGCTTACTACCCCTTTCTCTCTAGGGAGTGATTGCAGACCTCCTACTTATAACTCCCTCTTTTCTTCCTGTTTCTTTCTTTTTTTAAAAAATGTCAAAGCAGACTTGCAATCCCCTCTTGATCTCAACTTCCTGCCTTTATACAAGCTAAGCCTGCCCCAGCTGAGTTTCATCATCAATTAAACCTTACCCATCCCTAGATCTCTTCCAGGTGCAGCCTATAAGGACAATTGGTCCTTTTTAACCTGTTCAGGCCTTATGTGGGGTGCACACCCCATCACAGTGCACAGAAGATGCATTTTAATGTTGCTTAATGTCTCTCAATTCAAGCAAAAAGTAGGATAAAAAAAGCTGTGCTCAATAACTACTCAAGTCTCATAGAAATTTAATATGTTTCCCCTAAGGGAGATCCCAAAGTGCTTTGCTATTGCATATAAATATATATGGAAAGAGAGAACAAATACTGATAATGAAAAAGGTTTTTATTTTCCTGATTAGAAAACCTATGAACAAGTTACACAGGTCATCCTGAATGAGTCCAGTTGAATCACATAATTCTACATATGCCATGTAACAAAGTGATCACCATGAGGTTAGTTGGGTTACCCAGTCTCTTAGGGAATGGAGCTCTTTTGTTAGGAGAAGTTTGTTGCATGATGCAAGTTGCATAAAGCAGCAAGTTCTCCAGCCTTCAGTGGATGGTCTATTTGCAGAAATGTTACACAGGAAAAAACTATAGGTATGTTTTACAAAGTTTTAGATTTCATCAGAACATGGCACTTGCTTAACAGCAGACTGCCACACTCCATAACGGTTTCAAAAAAACTAAATGATTACCTCTTAAAAAAGTGTAGGTAAGCATAAGGTAATCAAATTTAATTCTGTATTAAACATGAAGTATAAATAGTAATCAACACTGGAATTTCACTCTCACTATTAAGCAAATGGTGTTATGATCATCTATACTCACCTCTGATTAAGACCCAGTTTTGTTTCATGAGACACATTCAATCCTGGGCATCTCCACCAAGAATGCCAATAAGAGAGACAATTAGTTGAACAACTGTTCACTAGAAATTGGTTTGAGACCACCAATTCATTTAATTTAAGCCACACCATTCTGCCAGCCACCTTGTGTTATGGAGCAAGCTTGTGCATCAACTAAACCTGTACTACGTGGTTTGGATTCAAGCCAGTGACCAAGAGACTTAAGATGGTACAGTCAACAAGATGAGGGGGGGGTGTTGAAAATAAGAAAGCTTATTTAAATTCCATTTGATAAAGTGTTGCAGAAACCATTAAAATGTAATTACCATATCAGCACATATTTCTTTCATCTTTTGACTAAATTCACTAATCTTTATATATTTGGAGAAAAATCATACCTCATCAATCTGAGCTAACAAATCTCAAACCAAAACTTTACAACTCTACAATCAGTTTACAAAATTAGGCCAACAAGTATTTACCACCATGGATTAACAAATAAATTGAAGGGTCTAGCAACCATTCAGTACTTGATAACAAACCATGTCCCCTTAACAACTCAATAGTTTCCTTACTACTATGGCTACTTCCTTCTATGCTGTTAATAGAAACTTATAAGCAAAAAGGAACAATATTCAAAGAGTATTAATAGTAGTCACTAAAAGGACATTGTAGGACTTTCTGGAGAAGAACATTAGCTTTTTCCTCTAACTGCTGAATTAGCATATAAACTGAGAAGTAAAAATAGAAAACATACTTTTTCCCCCCGAGAACTAACTGAAGCCAACCAGTTGAATATTTACTTTTAAAGACTTTGAAAAGAAAGTACTTTATCACTCTGCAGTTCACTCTGAAGTGGTGCCAGACTAAGAAAAATGAGAAATTAGAGGTTTGTATCCAAACAAAAAGAACAACTAACGTACATTAATTTTTACTAAGATGCTTACCCAGTAAGGAAAGAAACATGGTGGTCATGACAGCTTTTGCAGTGCCACACAATATCTTAAATCCATCGATCATTGTGGGCCGAGGATTGTGTTCAGTTCCAGTGGGGAGGGTTATCACAGCTCTTCCAGGAACGACAACCAGTGAGGTGAAATGAAGGTGAATCATTTAGGTTGTAAACACCATCTGAGAGGTATCACCTTCTGGGGAGGCTTGAATATACTGTTTAAACTGGATATTCCAGAGACTAAAAGACAAAGAAAGGGCTATTGATATAGGCAGGCTAGATTTAAACTTAATCAGGGCCTTCCTTCTGATCCAGCGAACAGACAGGGCCTTCTTTTCAAGGAGGCCCTCAAACCTTGTAGAAGGGCTGGAAAGACTTTGGCGTCCTATTGCCTCCTCTGGTGAATGTCACGGGGTTAAGGCAGGGAGCTGTGCAGCCTTAAAAAACCTCTGGGTCAGAAAAGAGTGGTACAAAGGTCCCTACCAGAGACAGGTGATGACAGTAGTCTGGCTGGCAAGTCTCGAGAGGACCACAGCAGAGAGGCTGGGGACATACAGGTCCAGTTACTTGAAACTGTAGCAGGGTGTATAGACCCTGATTTATTTCAGGAAAAGGAATGCTTAAAGAATCATTATCAAGAGCCAGGACCATGAACATCACTTCCGATAGGCTGATCTCCTCCTGTTAAAAACACTTCATAATAAAACTCTGTCAATTAAAACACTTCAGGGCAAGAACTTGGCAAACAAAAAATGGGAAATTTTATTTTTAAGTCCTGGAAGGAGAGGAGGGAGGAGGAGGAGGATTTGGAAAAATCCATTAAGGATCCAGAGCATGAGATCCAAGAGATTAAACAAAACAGTCATGATTTTTCTAACTTGCTGTTGCAGTCCCACAGTTCAATAATGGCTTTTTAAAAATGTGATGTCTAAGCCTATTCATTTGTACCATAGGCTAATGGCTTTGCCTAATATAAGGGTCGGGGGGGGAGGTACACTACTAACAAATGTGCTCTAAAATAAATTACTGTGCACAAACAACAGTTGTTGGTTGCCTAAAACATTTTAGCAGCTTGTGATCTCAATCCAACTAATGGTAAATAAAAAGTTTCAATCTGAAAAATTAAAATAAAAACAAACTTTAGGCTGTAGTCTGAGTTTGGCTGTCCTTAAAATAAGAGGGAATTAATAATAGCCCATATATTACAAAACCAAAGATGAAATTTTTTATACAGAGAATGAGAATAATCTACGTATCTAACACAAATGAAATATGCATGATTTTTGGGTAAAAAAGGGAGCATAAAAACATCTGCAGTTCAGAATAAACACAAACAAATGGCTGGCCAATAATACACTCAGTGCTAGGATTTTAAAAAGTGTGCACAATATTTCAATCAGTCAAATAAGCAAATCAGTACTAAAACAGGCTAAGCAAACCTTTCAGAAGGACGCTAAACCAAGGCTATAAGAGAACCAGATATTCCAAACCTGCTGAGAGCTTAGCTTGTATAAACGCCTATCAAATGTAACAGTCTAAACACAGAAGAAACAGCCTTCAGAAGTGAGAATTCAGCCAGAAATTGTCCATTAAATGAAAGGACAGCATGCCACAACATTTATTTATTTACATTCCAGTTGAATCTAGAGAGATCACTCATGATCAGAACTCCATTGTGTTACATTCCATTGCATATGCATAGTAAGAAATGGTCCCTGAAGACTGAAGGTAGGAGAAATGGAGATACAAGCAGACCAATCAAGGAAGCAGCTAAAAATGTTGATCTTCTGGTTTTGTGTCATGTTTGCGATGTTTCTTGTCAATAAATTATGGGGTGATTTAAAGGTAAAAGGGGAAGAGTTAAAACAGGAGCAAGAGAGTGGGAGTTAAAAACAAGAGGAGGAAGTGCTGAGAGGAGGGGAAGGAGAGGGCAGAATGGAAAGGAGCATGGGGTTCCAGGAGAGTAAAGATGGCAGCAGAGGGACTGTGAGGAAAAGGGGCATGTGGCGGTCACAACAAAAAGCAAACTAGCAAAGTCAAAATCTAATGACATCACATGTACAGAGCCATTAGCCTCTTCCCTTTTCCTCTTGCTGTTTTTGAAAAAACAACAAGGAGTCTGGTTGTACCTTAAAGACTAACCAATTTATTTGGGCATGCCAATACATATTTATGCCCGTATCTGTAATTTTCACTCCATGCATCTGAAGAAGCGGGGTTTTTACCCATGAAAGCTTATGCCCAAATAAATCTGTTAGTCTTTAAACTGCCACCAGACTCCTCATTGTTTTTGTAGATACAGACTAACACGGCTACCCCTCTGATGCTTGCCGTTTTTGCTCTGAGTACTTCTACTGAGAGAGCATCCCTGTGCCCAGGCTGGCTCTGCACCAGGAACTGCTGTTTCTCCCTTCCCCAAACTGTCCTGCAGGACAGTGGAGGGGAAATGTGGGAGCCTCAGGGCTGTTTCAGTTCTAGTTTTTTATGCTGGGAGAATCTCTCTTTGCTGCTCCGAAGAACTTAGGGCACAACTAGACAATCAGAAATGCAGGACTGACAGGGACCTCGAGAAGTCATCAAGCCCAGACCCCTGTGCTGAGGCAGGGCCAAGTATAACTAGACTATTCCTTACAGGTGTTTATCCAACCTGTTCTTAAAGCCCTCCAACAATGGGGACTTCACAGCCTTACTTAGAAGCCTATTCTATAACTTAACTACCTTATAGTTGGAATGTTTTTAACCTAAATCTCCCCTGCTGCAGATTAAGCCCATTACTTTTTCTCCCTCCGTCAGTGGACATGGAGAACAATTGATCCCTGGCCTCTTTACAGCAGCCCTTAACATAGTTGAAGATTTATCAGTCCCCCACCCCAGTCTTCTTTTCTCAAGACTAAATATGCCCAGTTTTTTAAATCTTTCCTCACAGTTCTAAGTTTTCTAAACTGTTCATCATTCTTGTTGCTCTCCTCTGGACTCTCCAATCTGTCCCCATTTTTCCCTCAAGTGTGGCCCCACAACTGGACACTACTCCAACTGAAGCCTCACCAGTGACAGGTAAAGCAGCACTGTTACCTCCCATATCTTATCTGATTAAAATATGATGATATAGATCATTGTTGCAACCACTATTATATATTTGCAGCAAATCTTGTACAAAAGTTGTCGAGTGAGGTATCCAAGAAAAGGTTATGATTTGCTGGTTATGATTATGCTATCTGTATGTGTGTATCCTTTTTGTTTTTGAGGTTATAAGTATTCGCTCTATACCTAGATTTCAAATGTTTGCTCCTGGAGTAACACCCATGAGGTAGCTAGCCAGCACATCTTGGAAGGACTATTCAAATTAAGTGGCCCATGGAAAGAACATTTAACTCACAATGGACCATGGGAAACTCAATGAAATTTCCAGCTGTGACTAGGCGAAATGCATGGACATGTGACTTGCCAATGCGACTCCAAACTCCATCTTGTTGCTGTAATTTTCCACAGTAATAACAATGGGATTCCTTCCACAAGGCAGAAGCTATAATAGGCCCTGGAAACACTTCCATTTTGCCTCTATCCTGCTGCAGCCTCTGGAATATGAATTTATACTAATGGGAGCATTCTAACCAATGGACTGAGTGCCTTCTATATGGAAGCAGACAGAGATGTGACTTCAACCAGCAGTTCATTCCATCACTGCTACAAGCCTGAATCAAGAACTTTGCAATTATTGTATGTATTTGATTCCTTTAACCAATTTTAACTCTCACCTTACTTTCTTTTTATGAATAAACATTTAGATTTTAGATACTAAAGGATTGGCACCCGCGTGATTTTTGGGTAAGCTCATAGACTCATAGGTCAGAAGGGACCAATATGATCATCTAGTCTGACCTCCTGCACAAGGCAGGCCACAAAACCCTACCTATACACATTTATAACAACCCCTAACCATGACTGAGTTATTGAAATCCTCAAAATTGTGATTTGAAGACCTCAAGCTGCAGAGAATCCACCAGCAAGCGACCCATGCCCCACGCTACAGAGGAAGGCGAAAAACCTCCAGGGCCTCTGCCAATCCGCCCTGGAGGAAAATTCCTTCCCGACCCCAAATATGGCGATCAGCTAAACCCTGAGCATGTGGGCAAGACTCACCAGCTAGCACCCAAGAAATATTGACCTAGGTGTATGGCTGGGTCCTTTGGGATCAAAAGAAGCTTTTATTTGATGAGACTGGTAGTAAAGAACCACTCATCTCTAAATCCAGTGTTTTTGGTGGGGACATAAGAACTGGAATGCCCAAGGAAACTGCTTCTAAGACTTCTTGTTAGCCAGTGTGGTGAAACAGAAGTTTAGTTTTGTTGCTGGTTTGGTATATTTTATGGAAGGATAGCCACCAGTTTGGGGGTGTATCTGCCCTATTTCTCAGCAGTTCATCCTGAACTGGACATCCTCACTTGTGACCCACTGAGGCACAGTTACACTTACATACAACACTCCTGTTAATACCCCCCTGAACATTAACCTTTTCTGCAACTGCATCAAATCACTGACTCATTCAATTTGTGATCCACTTTACCTTCAGATCCTTTCAAGTACTACCACCACCTAGTCATTTATTCCCTAATTTTGTAGCTGGTATTTGATTTTTCCTGATTAAGTGAAGTATTTCACACTTGTTTTTATTGAATTTCATCTTGTTGATTTCAGACCAAGTCTCCAATTTTTCAAGGTGGTTTTGATTTCTAATCCTGTCCTCCAAAATGCTTGCACCCCCATCCAGCTTGGTATCATCTGCAAATTATATAAGCCTACTCTCCATTATTCAAGTTATTCACAAAAATACTGAATATTACTGGACCCAGGACTGATCCCTACAGAACCGCACTAGATACACCCTGTCAGTTTGACAGCAACCTATTGATAACTAGTCTGAGTATGGTCTTTAACCAGTTTTACATACCCCTTATAGTAATTTTCATCACATGGCCCTGTGTACACTCAATGAAATGCCTTGCAGTAAACGTACAATACTGTATCATTAAACAAGACTCATCCTAAGCATTTTACCAGCATTAGTTGAGCCAGTGGGATGTAATTTCAGGAAATTAAATCAGTGTTGCAACAGTTTCCTTGTGTAGTATAAATAAGGTTTTTGTGGTTTAGCTACTTTCAAGTGGACTAAACTGCATAAAGGCACCTATAGCACCTGGGGTGTTAGTGACAAATAGTATTACGATTGAAAAACACGCCCTAGCTTTTTCCACACTAACTTCTCATGTAGACAAGTTCTGCTGTAATCCAGTTCTGCTGTAATCCAGAAAGTAGCAATGCTCTATGTTACAGCTTCAGCAATTGTAGAGATATTAAAGAAGGTACTAACAGTGATTCCCCCCAAGTGACAGTGACCCCCTAGTTTCACCAAGTACAAAAATCTTTTAGTTCTTCTGTTAAAACTTGTAAGCAGCTGTCTGCAGAAAATATTGATTGTATCTGTCCTGTGAAAGATACTCTATTACTATTGTAAAACTTACAAACAAGTTAATTGACTTTGTTCTTGAAGTGGACACTATGTTACCACCCCTGCTGTGAGCCTTGAACCGTTAATTGACTCTGCCTGAGATATGGAATGTATGTTGATGAATGCTTAATGTACATCAATGGTTAGGGGGTTGCCAGCCTAGAAAGGATCCATCGGCCGAAGAATGTGTCAAGTGGACCACCAGACAACCCCCGGAGAGTAAACTGGGATCCACCCCAAACACCTGGAAGGAGTGTGCCACTTTAGATAGTGTGGAGCCACCAGGAATGTGCCATCTGCTGATTGAGTCAGCAACAGCAGGATGGAACAGCTCCCATAGACTAACATAAGAATTAATTCCTATAAGAATGAACTCCAAAAACTGAGGACTTTGAGTCTCTGGTTCTGCTGCCAGCCTCCAGGAGCATCAGGTGCATCTGACACAGACTTGGCTCCATTCTCATGACCAAGATACCTGGCCAGTAACTTGGCATGAGCAACTTCTAGGCTGGTAACTATAACACCTATACAGAACTTGAATGAATGACTGTGAATATATGAGTGTGTGTGTGCAACAACATTGCTTACTTTTGTCTTTTGCTTTATTATTATATTTACAATAAATGTGGCATCTTTGACTTATCCCTCTTAAGAAGATCCTGCTGGTTTTTATTATATTGATATAACACAATCATCCAAGTGAGACTACCCAACAGGGTTAAAGTCTTTCTAAAATGAGAAACGGAGCTTTGACATACCCCAAAAGAACACTCTGAGCCCTTGATACTGGCTGAATGGATCTACTATTGAGAGGAACTTTACACAGTGAAGATAAGGCACTTTGATGTTGAGAGATAATGGATTGTACTCGAAATCTGTTAGCATTCATTCTGAACTGTAAAAACAGAAACAAAACAAAACCAAAACACAAACAACCAAGCCCAGATAACATGAGTGGTTTACAATAATAAAAATTGGGAAATTGTCCAAATGAACAATCTAACTTCCCCAAGAATAAGAGTTGAAGCCAGCAGAAATTAAAACACAAAGTTCTTCAGAAGACGCTCCACAGGAATGGTCCCTCTGGACTAATGTACACGGAACAAAGAGCCCAATCATTTATCAACTACTGGACCAATGCTCTAGTGATTCATACAACATCAGCAGAATCCTTAAATGTAATTACAGCCTTATATTCAGAGACCACATTACTCTATTTCCATTCTGAATTGTAACCTGCTTTCTTTGTTTAAGAGAGTTCTGCCGTACATTCTTTTAGAAGTTTCCAAGAGGATAATATAAACTTATTCAAACGAATGCCTGAAAATAGTACAAAAGCAGTTTCTTCGGTAACAGTAATACAAGTATGCCACTTTAACAAATGTATATGGTAGCTCTCCACTGACTAAAGAAATAAAAAAAATTTAAACACTACTACTAAATATTTATACTACCCTAATGCCTGTAAGCCCCAGGATTTGGGGCTCATTGTCCTAGGTGCTGTACAATCACATGCAAAGAGACAGTCAGAATACAAATGACATATGAACGTTGGAAGGAAAGAAACATATATACAGGCTTCATACACACAGCTAGCACAGAGGAGATCTGTGAGGAAAACCCTAGATGACAGCCATGTTAAAAGAGGAAGCTTAGACTGAGGTATTTCTTGTGCTAATGTTTCTGAGTTACCAAAAAAGCCAAAATGCAGGAAGGGATGGGGGGGGAACAAAAACACTCAGGTCACAATCTTGCAAAGATTTATGCACATACTTACTTTTACACCCTGCATCTAGTCCCATTGTAGCCATGTACAAAATTTAAGCACAAATCTTTGCGGGATTGGGACCCAAATCAGGAAAAGTATTATTACTTACTACATTTCTCCTGAGATGGCTGCTTTGCGGCAGGAGATAACATTTAATTATTTCACCTGCATTTTCTGAAAAGAAAAAAAGCATTTTCCTGATCTCCAATGTTTGCAACACTGTATGTCACTACTTTTACATTTTTCCTTCCTTGTTTTGGAAGTTACAGATGTAACTCCCTGGTACTCCTACACTTGAAAGGGTAACTGACTAAGTTAGTGATGCTTCTCTCCTCTCATATATGAACAAGTAGACACAGTTCAAAGCAGCTAACTTGCTCCCAATTTAAAATCAACATTATTGAAAAATACACTTTCAGTAAGATGCTCTGATTGATTTGAATTGTTGTCCAGGCATTAGGAAGCATCTTATTATACTAATACACCTGAAAGGGACAGTGTTTTAACAGGCCTGAGCAGCACCTTAAGACTGAGTTAAGTCAATTAAAGTCAGTTCTTTTCACAAAGTAAGTTAGCAAGCTAATCCAAATGTGATGTATTCCAAAGGCTTCTTGTTGTGCGGTATCCTCTGAAGTCTTACTTTCTGGACACTATATTACATGTATATGGATAAATGTAGTGCATGGAATATTTTAAAAGACTGGCCCTGAAAAGCTTCAGCTCTCAAAGTTTCAGGTCATCTTTCTTATGCTATAGCTTGTTCCTAACCATTGCTGTTGGCTCTGCATGAGACAATTTGAGAATCTTTCTTTCAGAGACTATTGTCCAAAAGTACCGTTACAGTAAAAATATGTAAGGTAAATTATTAAGGGCAGGTGGCTAACAGCCTTACACATCACAGGAGAACTGGATTTGAATATTGTTTTGGTCACAGGTAAACGTTTGGGAGTCTCAAGCAAATTATATCCAGTAATCTTTACAATGGGTTTCCATCCCCAAGGAGAACAGGGAGGCAGAACTAGATCTGTCATTCACAAGCAATGCATTTAGCCCTCTCTCTGAGGAAATTAGTGAAGTTCTTTCTGCCTCTGAATGAGCAAAGAGCAGTTCCAGACTTCCAGAGCTTTACAGAACTTTGTAGAATTTATATAGAACTAATAGTGACTGAATTACTTGCCAAAATATTTACTCTTCCCTTAATTAGCACCTAGAATTAAAACTACAGCTTCTGAGTCACTGCAGGGCAAAGAGAAGAAGTCTAAATGGTACATCAAGGGAGAAAATGCCCCTCTTGTCTCTGCATCAGAAGGGGAAATAAAAACAGACAACCAAGGCTTCTACTAAGAGGGAAAATACGTCCTTTCTGAACAAGTTTCACCGTTCACAAGTCTAGCCCGCCAGACATCCACTCAAACCAGTGTGAGGCAAGGTGCGCTCCACCCTCTGCTATCACTGCAGGTCAGAAGGAAAGGCTGTCATGTGGTCAAGTCACCTATCGAGCCATAGGAGCAACCCAGCTTCTGCAGGCCTCTGGCCCACATATTGTGCCTCCAGAGCAGTTACTGTAGCAAGCACTGGAATGTTACATGATTTTTCAATTTCCTAACAGAGGCAAGTGCTATCTTTGATTTAGCAGGCAGGATTCTGCTTCATAGGGGTTCCTGCCCACTACCAACTGAATATGGGGATTCAAAGTTTCTTTTCCCTCTCTTGTCTTCCACTGTTCCGTAATGACTGCCACCTAGATTATAAGAAGGCAAGTCAAAGTGGTGAGTCATCTGGGTCCTGTTTGACTCCTTGATAACACCAGGTTTTGTTGTTTTTTACACCTTCTTTCACCTCCAGCTTCTTAAGAAACTTTGTCCCTTTCTCCCAGATGAGGACCTAGCCATAGCTGTCAAAGCATGTGTCACGTCCAGGCTGGATTACTGTAATTCACTGTATCATAAGCAGAATGCAAAGATGATACACAGGCTTTATTTCAGGGGTCCCCAACGCGGTGCCCACGGGCGCCATGGTGCCTGCAGAGGCATGTAAATGCTCCCACGTCCTGGCTGGTGGTCGAGCATCCACCGAAATGCCGGTGGCGGCATTTCGGTGGCGACACCTCTAGATGATGTCGCTTGCCACCAACAAGCAGCGTCATCCAGAGGTGTTACCGTCAAAATTCCGCAGCATGTCAGCAGCGACACCTCTGGATGACGCCGTTTGCCACCGACAAGCGATGTCATCCAGAGGCGTTGCCGCCGAAATGCTGCCGAATTTCGGCAGCATTTCGACGGATGCTCAACCGCTGCCACGGTCCTTCGTCTGGCACCCTCCAGACGAAAAGGTTGGGGACCACTGCTCTATTTGGTACAGAATGTGGCTGTCTGCTTTCTCCATGTCTCAGGCTCTGTGAACACATTAGGACTATGCACAAGTGAAGTCCTCCTTTGGATTCCATTCAGCGTTCAATGCCATTTTAAGGCCTTTATCCTCATTTTCAATGCAATTAATGGCTTGTCCTCCAGCTACATCAAAGATCAAATCTCAGTCTGTGAACCCCTGTAACAGTTGTGCTTCTTTGGGACTATGCAACTCCCAAAGCCCAGCCTGAAACATGTGGGAGCTAGAGACAAAGCATTCTCTGTCAAGGGAGTCTGGCTATGGAACAATTTTCCAGAGAAAAATCAGGTGAATCCAAAGTCTGTCCATCTTAAGGAACATTTAAGAACCTTCCCCTTTGATGAAAGTTCTTGCATTGGCAGTGACACATCCCTACCAACCCCAAGCAAAGTGACCCGGAAAAGGGAGAAGTGCCAAAGACTTCATGAAATCTGCTAGGGACTTCACTATTGCTATTGATTTTACATGGAAAACTCATGCTACAGTATAAGACCTTTACATAAATAGAACGACATTCACCCCAGCCTAAAAATGGTTCCTATTAGTCTCCTTCCAACAGAAAAGAAGGATTTGACTTCACCCCAAAGAAATAAACAGTGCGATAATTATGTGAGAAGGCCCACAGCCCCCTGAAAAGAAGAGAATTCAATGAGACAGATGATCACAAATGCTAAGTGACAGAGCTATGCTACTTCCGATCCTCCAGGAAGATGAAAACTTGCTGTAAGGACTAAGGGACATAAACAGTTCAAAAACACAAGTTACCAGGTAAAAACATTTTTTCTTGATTCAGAGGATACAACCCTGCTGTCATAAACAGATAGCTAAGGGTTAATGTTTCTTTTACCTGTAAAGGGTTAACAAAGGGAACCAAACACCTGACCAGAGGACCAATCAGGAAACAAGATTTTTCAAATCCCTCAACGGAAGGGAAGTTTTTCGGGTGTGATGATTTTTTTGTCTCCATCTCTGTGCTCTCTAGTCTCTGAGGGATCACCTCTTCTCCGAGGCTTTCTAATCTTCTGTTTCCAAGTTGTAGTACAAGGTAGAAGACAATAGCGCTAATATTGTTTTTGTATTTACATTGTGTACTTTGCTGGAAATGTTTTAAATTGAATTCTTTATTGGATAGAGGCTTTTCATATTTTTCTTTTAAGCCAATAACCCTGTATATTGTCACCTTTGATACAGAAGACCCATTTTTATGTCTTTCTTTTCTTTATTATATAAGCTCTTTTAAGACCTGTTGGATTTTTTCCTAGTTGGGGCTCAAGGGATTGAGTTCTGCAGTACCAGGGAATTGGTGGGAGAAGAAGACAGGGGGGAAGAGAAAATCCCTCCTCCTACGCCCACCAAGCCGTCTTTGTGTAGAAGTTTACTGCATTTGCAGGGACTCTGAGTGAGGGTGAGAGAAACCTGATCTCTCTGGTTTGCGTTTCAAGGAATTGAAACAGGGTGATCTTCCAGGGTCATCCAGGGAGGAAGTAACGAGGAGACAAGGGGAGGAGGTTGTTCCCCTTTGTTGTGAGACTCAGGGCATCTGAGTCTTGGGGTCCCCCAGGGAAGGTTTGCAATCTAGGACCCCAGGTAATTTGGGCTCATAGGTGACTCAAGACTGACATAATAAAGGAGTTGCAGGTCAAGGCTGAGTTGCACTGGCAGAGTTGTGTGGACAAAGCTTACACGTTTCATTGCCTGTGCTCTTCTTAGCTAGACTCATTGCTACCAGTATTGCCAACCCCTAGCATTCAAACACCATGAGTCAGGCCTCCAAAATCATTAAACTGACTTAAAAATCATGAGATTTTTTTCAAGTAATATATCTGGGATTCTTTTTTTTAAAAAGCTGTGTCATTTGTTTTTAAAGAAATTTTCCAAGTCTTAGCTTTGCACTCAGATTGAATCAAACTATAACGGTCATACATTATGCTAGAGAAGCATCAAAGGAGAGATGCCATATCAGCAATAGACAAACTGTGATCTGGATTTTGATAGTAGGGTGGCAAGGGCAAAGAACACTCACTTTAGCTATCATGGGCTTTAATGAGACGCTGCAAGTGACACCTCCAGCACAACAGGCTAAACTTAACTTCCCACTAAACTCTGCCAATCAGATACAAAGTTGTATCTTTCAAGAGAACAACTTAACACTATTGGAAAGATATAGTACCATCTACAGGTGCAGACGCTACCTATGCTGATCATTACAACAGTGTTCTATATTCTACAGTATATTTTTCATAAACTATAGTCCAACACAATTAAACAATACAGTCACCATGTTAAATAATAAATGGAAAACCAAAAGAAACATTAAAGAGCAGTAAGGTGGAGGAGAAAAAAATTCCAGCTGACATTTGAAATGGGATAGTGCCTGTGAGAGCTTGAGGGTGGCTGTTTCAGATGGCAGAAAATACAGAAGCAAAAGGTCTAGCACTAAATGTGGCCAAAAAGAAACAGTGAGAGCAGATGGAGAGGCAAACCCAGTGTATTAAAGCATACAGTTAAGGATGTGTGTGTTAAGGCTAGTACTAGTCCTTGGGATGCTTTGAAAAACAACCGCAGTTATAAATGGGATCCTGAAATGAACGGGGGGAAAACATGGAGCTGAGAATGGGTTTGGTTTTTTTTACCCTGTACTCCTTATAATCTAGAACTGTATAGCTCAAAAGAAGTTACAAAATAAGAAAGTCATTCACAACGGTTTAAGGAAAAGCAAACTAATTACTGCTGAAGGTTATGGATACAGAGATTACTTTGGGCCAGCCTATGGACTAATTCTCATGCCTGGCTCTCTCTAACATAATTAGATGGAGTATTTTTATGAGTAAAGCTTACGATTGCTTTAGGCAACATAATGCATCTTGCCAACAAACAGTATTCTCCATCAGTACTTGGTCTTATTAACATCCGAGCATTATTTGGGGGGAAAGAAAAAGCCTTAATACATTTTCTGCCTTAACAGTCAACGCATATTCCAATTGTTGGATTTCTCAGCTCAATAAGAAAAGTGTCACTGGTGGTTTTTGTTATTAGCTACCACTATTATACAGTGATAGATAAGACAAGTCTAGGCTGATAAGAGTGCATCAGTTTTTATCTGTATATAGGAAACCATGTTTTACTAACTATATATTTTATATAAACGTAATAAAGTGTGGAGTAGTTTAAACTTCATTTTGGCAGTGGCTTGAAACTACAATGGCTCATAGGTGACGAAGCTACAAGTGATTTATGAAAATCACAACAAATATGTGGCAGTAAGAACCCACACCCAACCCCAGCATGTATTCTGTACATGCTACCTTTTAGAGATAACAATATTTTAGCAAATGTTTCAAGGTGTTATTTGGAGATTTTTAATGAGACTATTTCTTGTATCCTGCTACACAATGCCTTGGTTATCATGATCCTACAGTAGGACTTGAGAGCGTGAAATCAAATGAAAAGTAGAAAACATAAAACACTTCCAAAACTGTCCTAAAATAACTTTTCAATGTCTAATCATTATTCTTTATTATTTAAGGTAGTGTTTAAAGGCCCACAAATGAGCACAGGGCCTCATTGTGCCTGGTCTCCAATGTAAGGAGTACTTCTCCAACCTTACTTTCTTTAATATAAATACACAGCAGTATCTACTTATTTTATTTTAAATAAAACTCCAAAATCACCAAAACAAAATACTCCTCTGCACACACAATTCTCACCCTCAGTACAGATTATGCACAAAATTTTCAAAAGCAGCTAAGTGGTTTAGGATACTAAATCCCATTTTCAAAACTGACTTGGGAGCCTATGCTCTACTGTTAAGGGCTAATGCCTCTTTTACCTGTAAAGGGTTAAGAAGTTCACCTAGCCTAGCTGACACCCAAGCAAAGGAACCAATGGGGGAGCAAGATGTTTCAAAAGGAAGGAGGGTTTTTTCTTTTGTTTAATTTTCAGTTTCAACAGGAGTGAAAAAGATCAAGGAACCAGCCTCTTATCAGAGTAGTAAATTTTAGAAAGGAATAAACAGGGTTATGTTTATTTCTTTGTAATCTGTCTTGTGCAATTAGAGGTAGAATCAAATTGGGTATTTGGGTATTTTCATTGGTGTACTAAGTTTTTGCCCAGAGGAACATCCTCTGTGTTTTGAATCTGTTGTCTGTTAGAGTAGCTGGTATGCTAATCTCTCCCAGAGGGTTTTCTTTTACCTTTCTTTTCTTTAATTAAAAGCCTTTTTCTTAATACCTGATTGATTTTTCCTTGTTTTTAGATACAAGGGGGTTGGATCTGGATCCACCAAGAGTTGGTGGGAGAAAGGCAGGGGGATGGTTAATTTCTCCTTGTTTTAAGATCCAAGGGGGTTGGATCTGTGTTCACCAGGAAATTGGTGAAGTTTCTCAGGGCTACCCAAGGAAGGGAGTGCTTGTAAACGGTGGCAGCCAGACCAGATCTAAGCTGGTAATTGAGCTTAGAGCTTCTCATGTAGGTCCCCCACATCTGTACCCTAAAGTTAAGAGTGGGGAAGGAACCTGGACAGGAGCCTATGCTCCACTGGCTTTCAGTAAGACTTAGGTTTTCAAAGGCCAGATTTTTAAAGGTCTTGGGCCTGCCTAAAGATGCAGATAGGTGCCTAGTGTGATTTTCAAAAAAGTGTTTTCTTGCCTAACTCCCATGAAATCAACCTTTCCATAACAAGAAGCAAGAAGTGTCCTGTGGATTTTCTTGAAACCCCTTTGAAAGAAGTTTCAGAAACCCAGTACCCACTTCAGATTAGAATTTTGTATTTCACTTTCATACTCAGGTTGCTCTAAATAATTTACAAGGCAATTCATTAAGTACTGACTACATACACAAAATGGGTCATCATGTACTCAACAATAGCTCTCTCACTCTTTTGGATAGCAGAATCTATTTTATTTATGGGGGCACAGGAATATTGACCAGGACATTGCGGTTATCACTCTACTCCCCTTCCCGGCCCCCTTTATTCAAGATCTCTAGGATCTTTAATTTCAGCCACCACAGATGAGCAAAAGGGACCTCAGTTTAACATTTCAAGTACAGCACTCTGCATGTTATATTGCAGCGTCAGTGTATAAGCTAAAGTCCTGGTGTATTTTGCAAGTTGTAAGTGCAGTACAATGTGTTCAGGCTACTGAAAAAAAAAGGTATTTATGAAATGACCAAGGATTCCTTGAGATTACTGTAACATTTTATCATTGCTTAAAGGTGAACTGCTACATAGAATGAAAGTTGAGTTAGTTACAGTTGACTCTCCCCACTAACTAGGCTGAGGGGCATTAAGCACAGAAATCAGCTTTAGGTAAACTTCCATATTCATTAACTAATCCTTTAAAAAAAAAAAAAAAAAAAAAAAAAAAGACAATGAGCAAGTTTGGAAGTTCATGTAAAACTGCTGACCTGAAGAAGAGCTCTGTGTAAAATGGAACCTTTTCCTTCTCACCAAAGGGAAGTTGGTCCAATAAAAGATATTACCTCACTCACCTGGTCTTTCAATTTAAGAAGTCAGACAGTTGAGGTCTTATACATTCTAACGAATAACTAATAAACAAGATATTACAAGTAATTTCACAAATCTATGGAGAAATGAGAACCTAATACTGGATCCATTAAAAAAGTAGAATTGACTTTCAAAAATGCAAACAAAAGAGATGCAGGCAATTTCCATGCAGTCCCTACTAAAACAATAGAACAAATACAGAGAAGGAAATACACATTAAACATCTAAAAAGACAATTGAATCATGTGCGGCATTCAGGGATTATAAAGAATACGCCTGGCAAGACATACTTATTTGCTTTAAGTAAAATTACAAAATTAACGGGTAAAATAATATTTGGATTTTATTAAAGCAATTTAATGGGGTCATGGAATCAAACTGAAAATTAAATTTAAATTAGATTTGTTACAAGCATTCACGGGCTAAAAATTGACTTCAGATCTGTAACCAAAAAGAGTAATGGGAAATAAGATTCCACATTTTTATACCAGGGTGTCTAGTGGCTTGTTGCAAAGATCTGTTACATTAACTCATTAATCTATAAGAGTAGAAAACATAATGAAATAAGTAGATACTACTTAATTGGGAAGTGTTGCCAGTTACAGAGAGGACAGAAATAAAAAAGGGAACTAGGGAGAACAGAAACATGGACACAAATTAAAATTCAACTTTGATAATGCAAACGACTATAATATCAGAAGAAAATATGCAAGAGGATAAACAAAATTGGATAGCAACAATGGTGAAAGAAAGTTAAGAGTGACTGACCAAATGTCAGGTTTTCAACAGAACAGAAAGAGGTCGGTGCACTTTGGAGCTACATACCTGTACAGAAGTATCACGTTATAGGAGAGAGGTAATAGTCCTTGTGTATGGCCCTGGTGCTATAGGACCTAGAATACTGTATTCTTTTTCTGACCAGTACCTCACTGGAAAGACATTGACAAGTTAAAGGTTGTCCAGAGAAGAGCAACAAATTGTTGAGGAAGCTGGAGGGACTGATTCTTGAGGAAGAACTGGAATAGTTAAATATGGATATAGGTCAACCATGCCACAAAGCATATGTTTACACTGCAGTTTGAGGTGTGATTGTACATATATAGACATACCTGTGCTAGCTTTGATTAGCTAGCATAGGTACCTATAGCAGCTTCAACACAGACAGCACATGCTCACCTAGGACCCTGAGTACTTACTCAGGCAGAAAGCCTGAGCTGAAGCCTGTGCTGCCACAGCTTCACTGCTGTTAGATCAGATATGTCTACTCCTGCTGAAATCACACCTCCAACTGCAGTGTAGCCATACCCTTACACTGCGTGAAATGTACAAATAATTAGAAAGTTATTGGCACTGACACCATCACTAACTCTCACATTCTTCTTGGTCTCATCTTTTCCCCTTGTGTTCTCCCTCCCATAGCCAGATAGCATCACAACTCACTGGGAGCAGGCATCTCCGTTCATGGCTCTTGACAAAGACTGAGTGTGTTTCAGGTTTCTAGACTCCAGAAACTAATTACCCTTCACAGCACCTCTCCTCAGAGACTGCAATGTGCTCTTTCTTTGGGGGACATTAAATTACCCATACACAACAGTCATTCTAAACTAGATTTATTAAAAACAGAGAAAATTGAATTACAAGAACAGAATTGGTTTCCTTAATCTATCTATACTCTTTCCATAAGCTAAACAAAAGACCATATGGGAGTGTGTGGGGGGGGGAAGCAGAAGTGGAAGAGAGGTGAAAGAAGGGCTGGCATACCCTGGAGGAGAGCGTATGAGTGGCTAATAGACTGGTGGTATTAAAAAGTTAACACCCAGCCACCATGGGCAAGGGGACTCATGGTCCTGGGTACCCCAAGAACTGGCCCACCCTTGTCAAGGCCCCACCCCATCTCAGACCCATGGTGGTATCTCCTGATTTGCAAACCAGTTTTCTTCAGTTACTTAAAACATACAATGAAGTTTTGAGGACTTCCTAATAGATGGGCCACTGAACATACAAAGACACATAATTTAAGCAGAGAATCAAGAAAAAAAAATCATCACTGAAATTTCTATGACCATAGAAAAGTGTTCCAAGAAAAAATAGTGAACGGTCCATCCTTTGGGAAATTTGAAAATACATTAGAAAAAAATATATACACTCAAGAACATTCTTCACTGGGCAGATTTATGGACTTGGACGATCTTTTCCCATTGATAATTTCTATTATTCTAGCTGGCACAGCTCCTTATGCATTCTCTTCCTGCTAGATATAGGGAAAACTTCCACAGGTGCTATGTAAAGATCTTGGCTGAATCAAGCTGACTGCATATGAATATGCATCTATAGGTACAGTACAAGCCACATCCTTTACCATCCTCAGTGATATCAGTTACTGAAGATATCTTAAGTGCTGCTAGACCAAAAACCACCACTAACTCATTTCCTGCTTGCTCCTTCAGTCTCTCCCCTAGCGTTCACTGACCACAGCCTAATGGCAACACAATTCACCAGAATATGACACCACTATTATGCCTTGACAGAGATCAAGAGTGGAGCGTAGGTTCCAAAAACTCTGACATTTTGAACCTCTCTTTCAAGATCGTACAGTGCTTTTCTCCACTGAGATGGATGGATTAAAATCCCACTAGCAACAATAGATCTCCTTAAAGACATCTGTCTGATAGAGGTTTTGGAGATAACTGAGGGTATGCTTCTCAGAACAATAAAGGGGTGGAAAAAAGGTGATGGTGGTTGTTGTAGGTGACTGACTTGATAGTCCCTGTCTGAATGATCATTTTAAAGCTGGTGGAACATTTGTTGAATTACTAATTATGTGTTAGTACCCCTGGAATCTATTTAGGGTCTCTGCTTCCTCTATAAGATGGACAATTGTGGAAATAACATTCTAAAATTTTTTTCAAAGGCTCATCTTAGATACCACACTTCATAAACTAGTCAGACCATCAAGTAGAGTGGTGTCTGATGGGTCATCCTCATTGTCCATTGAAGAGAGTAGCTTCATCTGGCTGGGTGAAATTTTTTTCCTAAAGCTGAGGGGAAAAAAACACTCATTTTCCTCATCTTCCTTGGCTATTAAATACATATTGTGAATTAGGGACAGAGGTTCATCTCCTTTGTGTACCATGATGTGTCTGTTACTTTCCCAATGAGATAGAATCATTGGGTAGACAGATTCTCTCACCATCTCCCCATTGCTACTGCCAGGTAATTTGGCATGCTCAGACAATACACAGCCAGAATCAGTCCCAGACTATTTGTTGTACTTGCTCCCTCCTAGTGATTTACCCCACTGTCTGCGAACCCTAGAGCTAAAATCAACAATGAGAGTAAAAAAGCAGAGAGAGTTCAGTTAAAAACAGGTGGCTCGTGTTCCTTTAAGTTAAGAAATGTGTGTGTGTCTTAGAACAAAAAAGATTTAGATTTATCCTTAAGCCTGAATTCCTATATGGATTAGTTTCTTCTCATGGTGATCAGGATTTTGCTAGCTCAGAGCTACTTTAATGACAAAATTGTATATGATTATGCAGCAGCAAGTTTGGCACTGTGATGCACACTAAATAGGGCTGAAACCTGTAGTATATTGTAACTTAAATTTTGAGGATAAGTTAAAATATACAATGTAATTAAACCCGAAAGTGTTCAGAAAACTATGGCAATAAAAATGCTGAGAACATTAATGCCGTTACATCTGTATCCACTTGGATTTCAGTATGAAGTTGGTAACTGTAATCCTAAGATGACCCCAGTGCCAGATACCAAGGGGCTCCCTGGTATGGAACAGGGAAACTTAGCAGGCCTGACCAGCTCAAAGTACCTCACACATTGCTGTCATATTTAATTAAAAAGTGTCTTGTAATGTATCATTAGAAAACTAACACCACACTGGTCATTAATGTCACTGTGAAATGTATGCAGTGATGCTGTACGTGGAATTATGGATACTCTCTGATACTATGTTTTGGAGTCCAAGCAGACCAAGGATAAAAAACAGGGTGTGATTTTTTCCCCCAGACAAAAGAAACTGGCCAACACTCTTGGGCTCAGTTGAAAATCAAGCTAGCTGTGGTCAAGAACAATGGGCTATTCATTTGCATTGTAGATTCCAGGAAGATCATTTGCTTTGTAAAACCACAGGGGACTGCAAAAATTAGCATAATGTCAGTTCCCCAGTGGACACAAAGATGGCCCCAAGGGGGGCTTCCTGACATTGTTTTCAAAAGACAAATTTTGCGGATACCAGGAACTGCTGAAAGACTCTGGGGTAGCCATGATCTAGAAGACAAATGGGGCAGCACCTTTTGACTTCATGAAAAAGTAGATCCTTTTAACCCAGGAGGCAAAAGTAGCTGGAATATAACTATAGGAGAGAAAACTGCATCAACAAAAATTGTAACTTACTGAAATTGATTTCTAGTGACTAACAATTATGTTTTGTTTCATTTGTACCCATACCTGTGTCTTCTATTCTTATTATCTCTTCAATCTATTCTTTGTTAATAAAAGCTTACTGGTTTTATTACAAATCCATCTCAGCACTGTATATCAAACTGATGGGTAAAATCCTCAGCCAAAATAACAGGCTGGCTCTTTGGAGGCAGCAAACTTGATAACTTCTGTGAGGATCCAGCAAGAGGGACCAGACACTGAAGGGGAGACTTGGAACTGAAATGCTGTTGGTGTTACCCTGCAAGGAATAATCTGGCTGGTGGAAGTCCAGGGTGAGACCACTTTACTGTGAACGGGCTACTAGTGTCAGGAGTCTAAGCAAAAGCTGCACAGCACCGAAGCACCCAAGGTTACAGAGCAAGCAGTGACACAATCCCTTACTGGTCTGGGTACACAGGCATCAGCTTCCTCCAGGCCCTGGGGGTGCACAACCCCCCTGCTCCACCCCAACCCCCCCCTTCCCATCCACTTCCACCCTCTTCTCTGAGCAAGTCTTATCCCCACTCCTCCCCACCAGCACCTCCTGCACACTGTGAAACAGCTGATCATGGCATGCAGGAGGTGCTGGGAGGGAGGAGAAAGAGTTGATCAGCAGAGCTACTAGCAGATTGGAGGTGCTGGCTGCCAGTAGGTGCTAAGCACCCTGTCACAGAGACCTCTTTGGGACTGCAACTTCATGTGCTGGGACTACCTCTGAGTTCATTTTCCCTGGCAGCTTAGGACTTCAGTACCCTCCCTGCTTGAGCCAGATATGCTTGCCTGCTGCAAACACAGATCCAAATCTGAACCATGTCCCCTACAAGCTGCAGGCCTAACACCCAGATACCCAGCTCCCAATGGGGTCCAAACTCCAAATAAATCTGTTTTACCCTGTACAAAGATTATACAGGGTAAACTCAAATTGTTCGCCCTCTATAACACTGATAGAGAGATATGCACATCTGTTTGCTCCCCCAGGAATTAATTACTTGCTCTGGGTTAATTAATAAGCCAAACATGATTTTATTAACTATAAAGAGTAGGATTTAAGTGGTTCCAAGCAATAACAGACAGAACAAAGTAAATAAAACAAAAACATGCAAGTCTAAGCCTAATACAGCAGGAAACTAAATGCAGGTAAATGTCACCTTCAGAAATGCTCCAATAAGCTTCTTTCACAGACTAGACTTCTTCCTAGTCTCGGTCCAGCAATCATTCACACCCCTGTAGTTACTGTCCTTTGTTCCAATTTCTTTCAGGCAGTTCTTTTGGGGTGGAGAGGCTATCTTCTGAGCCAGCTGAAGACAAAATGGAGGGATTTCCAGGGGCTTATATAGTCACTCATGTGGGTGGGAACGCCTCTCTTCTCCTGTGTAAAATCCCCTCAACAAGATAGAGGGTATGGCTACACTTAGAAATGTGCAGCGCTGGGAGTTACAGCTGTGGTCGTACAGCTGTGTAGGAACAGAGCTGCAGTGTGGCCACACTGACAGCTACCAGCGCTGCAGTGTGGCCACATTTGCAGCATTTGCAGCGCTGTTGGGAGTGGTGCATTGTGGGCAGCTATCCCAGCGTTCAAGTGGCTGCAATGTGCTTTTCAAAAGAGGGGGGTGGGGTGGAGTGTGACAGGGAGCGTGGGGGAGACAGAGAGAGCGGATTTTTGGAGCAGACACTGTGAGCTCCCTGCCTTGCAAATTCTGGCCATTTCCCCCACCCCTCTCTCAATCACTCTTAAATGTAAAAAGGCTTCAGACCAGATAAGCAGCTTCTCCGACGGACTCCCTCCCCCCCGCCGTGCTGTTTGTCTCCTCAAGCAAACAGCTGTGAACATTCCAAAGCCTCGGCTCGGCTCGCTCCCTGGAGCAAAGAGCAGCTGTGTTTGGTAGCTCCGGGGAGTACCTTCCGGTTTGTTGTAGACAGGAATTCTGGGATACCTCTTAATACCCTGGAGGCCAATAACAGCGCTGGTGAGTGTCCACACCTGATGAGCAGCGCTGCATCACCAGCGCTGGATTCGCTACACCCGTAGCAGACCAGGAGTACAGCCAGTGCTGCAGCCAGGGAGTTGCAGCGCTGGCTGAGCTTTGTAAGTGTGGACACCGAGTAAGTTGCAGCACTGTAACCCCCTCACCAGCGCTGCAACTTGCAAGTGTAGCCAAGCCCAGAGTTTTGCAGTCCCCTGTGCAAGTCACATGTCCATGAATGATTCAGCTTTTTGCAGGCCCATGTCATTGTTTATATGTTAGTCTGAAGTTCCCAGGAAAGCTTAGATGTGGACTGGCATCTCCCAAAGTCCATTGTTAGTTAAGTACTCCCAATTACTTGAATAACCCCTTCACACTACGTTGACCAAATCTGCCTTATATGCTTCCTACAGCAAACACTTTAAATACAAGCATAGAGCCAACGCTCATAACTTCAGATAAAAAAAATGATACATGCATACAAATAGGATGAATATATTCAGTACACCATAACCTTTTCAGAAATGTGTTACATGGCATATCTAGCATAAAACATATTCCAGTTATGTCATATTTACACTCATAAGCATATTTCTATAAAGTTTTATGGGGTGCAATGTCACATACCCACTATTTTTTCCCATGGGTACTCCAGCCCTGGGGCACCTACGGAGTCAGCACATATGTCTGAGTGAACCCCAAAAGTATCACAGTAACACGAAACTTTAGGTAAGCTGCCAAACTTGTGAATTATTCATAGCACCCAAAAGTGTGCTAGCCACTTTACAAGACATAACACAAGGTCCCTGCCCACTGTCTACAATATAAATTTAAACATGACATAAGAAGAAAAACTATGAGTGGGAGGCAAGGCTTATACACATAGCAAAGCAAAATAACCATACAGACATGTGCCAGGTTCCCATCTTCTGCTGAGATTAAATGCATTCAGTTCTCCTTCCACTGAGTTCTTCTTCCAGCACCTCCATGGTGCTGCCTAATCCTGTTATCATCAGATACAATAGGATTATTACAGAGGTGCCATCATTCCCTCTAAAGTCTTCTCAAACAAATTTGTGAGAACCCGTACATTATCAGCCTCACTAGACAAACAGGATTACAAGTGTAAAATGAAAGGAAATGGCCAGATCTCGCCTCTTTAATTGGGGGGCAGGGAGTGTTCACAAACAGGACCTGTCATTTACATGAAGAGGCGCTAACCACCATATGTATGGCTGACATTTTTGGTATTCCAGAAAGATGGAAGAGTATTTCATAGTTCACCCACTGGCAATAATTTAGAACACTGGTTCTGTGGCCCAGTACCAACAGAGGAAACAAAAAGATGTCCATACAACTATCAATGTCCAAAGATGCAAGCCTGGATTTTCTTGTTGCTCCATGATACGAACAGGTCCACACATGTAAGAAACAGCATTGCTGCTAGATAAATCTTGTCTGATGGGTATTACAAACACTGAGCTACTGATTCTAAGGGTGCAACAAAGCAGTAATCTCCAAGAAAATTAAGGAGTTTCATAGGCCTCCTACATAAACAGAGGAAACTCAAGTAGGAATAGGGAGGTTATATTGCCTCTTTCTTTGGTACTGGTGCAACCACTATTAGAATACTCTAGTTCTTGTGTCCACAATTCAAGAAAGACGTTGATAAATTGCAGAGGGTCCAGAGGAAAGCCAGGAGAAAGATTGAAGGACTAAAAAACCTGTTTTATAGTGACTGACTCAAGATACTCAACCTCTTTAACCTTACAAAAAAGATAAAGAGGTGACTTGATCCAGTCTATCAGTTCCTAGTTTTATAATCTAGCCGACAAAGGTATAACACGCTCCAATGGTTGGAAGTTTAAACCAGAGAAATTCAGACTGGATATATGATGTACACTTTTAACAGTGAGGGTAGTTAACCACTGGAACAATTTACCAAGGATTGTGGTAAATCACCACCACTGGGATTTTTTTAAAATCAAGATTGCAGGTTTCTTTAAAAGATATGCTCTAATTGTACTAGAAATTATACTGAGCCAGTTCTATGGTCTATGTTATAGAGGTCAGACTCGATCACAATGATCCCGACCAGCCTTAGAATCTATCAATCACTGATTAAGGATGGGGACCTTTTGTGGTAATAGCCACCTGTCCCAAACCTGGACTTTTGCGTCCAAAATCTGGGGGCTTACCTGAAACTCCCCCAAGCTCACTACCAGCTTGGATATTCTCGCTGCCACCAACTAGGACTATTGGGGGTCCTAGTAT